>NW_014542002.1:356168-360711 GCF_000741045.1 Vigna radiata var. radiata | reverse complement strand
AAAAGAGAGTATCAAAAGATTACATTGTTTCCCCCAACAACAATAGGGTTTAGTTCACCATACACATGGTGAAACTAGATGAAAAATGGAAGAAGAATGGAAGAGCAAACCCTAGAAAAAATGAAAAGGAGCCTAAGCATCCAAGAGATCCTCTCCAGAGAGCAAAATTAGGTCTGGTCGTTCTCCCCTTTCAAAAGAATAACTCTGAACTCGAAATAGGGGTATTTAAAGGTGAGGAGCGCAACAGAAAACAGGCTCAGGCCCAGCGAGCCACCGCCTGACGGTTTAAGTGTGCCGCTCGGCAGTTTCCCATATTCCTCCAAACCGCCCAGCGGCAATCGCCACCGCCCGGCGGTTTCCCTCAGAACCGCCCAGCATCGATCGCCATGCCTACTCCTCGTCCTGGACAGCCCGACGGTTTATGTGTGCCGTCGGGCGGTGCGTCGACTCTTCAAATCTTCATTTTTCTGCTCTTTTCTTGAGTCAACGACCTGTATCTTTAACTCCATTTTTCACTTTCTCAAAATAGCTACAAAACAATGCAAAACAAGCATAAAATCGCTAAAAACAGCTTTTGCCTCTCTACAGACTCAGTTATTGAGTTTTGCTTGATTCTAGGCTCATTCCAAGTAGTAAAGGGCGTAATTCGGTCCAAATTGACATATGAAAATAATTGTTTTCCAACCTTCATCACCTCCCTATAGTACTGTTGAAAATATGAGGCATCAATAGCCCTCCTCAACCTCTCAAAGGGTGGAACTGCAATGTCCACGCCTGCCTGTTGACACAAGTATGTAATTAGGGACAAATGTCCCAGTGGTGTCCTGTTGCTCACAGTGTTTTCGCACCTCAGAATTTCGCTGGTAATGATCTTACCAACGTTCACGTCCATCTGCCTCAACATACAATAGATAACCAGGATCCGATGCAAAGTAATGTCAGAAACATGGGAACATGGTTGAATATTGCCATGAGTAAATGCCATCTAATATTTGGCTAGGGGAGTTAAATCTGCCCTAAGGATGTTAACCGGTGCTCCATTAGGGTTTCTCCAAAAATGCCTTCCAGGGATGCATATCACTCGCTCAATGTCCTCATAATCCCTGGCTTCCCCTAGTATAACAACATACCTGCACTGCTCTACTGGCCACTCAGTCCCTAGGAAGGCATTAATGGTGTCAGGATCATAGCTGATCAAATGCTCACGTACATAGCTCATGTACCTCCCTGCAGATACTCCTCCCCTAGGCAAGGCGTTAGCATAGAACTCCTTCACCAACTCAATACTAGTTGGTGCTGGATATGTCGTCAATCTCTCCCAACCTCGCCTCTTAATCTCCAAACCAAACTCTGGAGCTAAGTCAGGGATGTAGATGGCCTTCCTCTCCATCAACAAACGCCTTTCCTGGACTGTAGCATAATGTTCTTCATGTTTCCTTGAAAGCAACCTAGAAGAATAGAATCTCCTGGGTCTCTCTAGTTCCTTCCTTTTGTTGCCCATTGTTTTCACTCTTCTTGAGGTAGACATTCTTGCATAAATCAAATTCATCCAACAATATTCACAGAAACATCATTAGAGGTTAGTGCATCAACAATTACAATTCTTGAGGAAAAAAAGGGCCCCTCAACACATAAACATCCAAAAATTTCAACATTTAGGCAAAATCTGCCGCAGACCGCTCAGCGTCCATGAAGACCGCCCAGGCGGTTTGCCTCAAGCCGCACCATCGCTCAGCGCCAAAACAGACCGCTCAGCGGTGGCGGCTAGGGTGTTTCAAAAACTTTTCCTAAATGATCCTAATCTCCACTCTTTTTACTAATTTCATCAATCTAGACCAAAATCATGCAATTCAATTGGTTCAAACAATTCCTAATTCATCAATCCATGCATAGAAATCAAAAGCCCCAATTTATCATGTTCCTAAGCATGTTCATCAACAAATCTCAAATTAGAAACCCTAAACATGAATTTGCATACTTACTTTAGGGGAGACTATGAATGCTTGCAGAAAAATTGATCAATTGATGATGAATGTCCTCTCCAATGCAAGTCCCTCAACCAAAAACCCCAAACTTTGACTTAACAATGGTAGAAAAATGAATTTTTGGTTAGTGGGTGAGAGAAAGTGAGGAAATCTCTCTAAAAAGCTCTTGAGAGTGAAAGGAGAGTGTTAGGGCTTAGGGAGACCGCTCAGGCGAAATGCAAAGAAGGGTTTCAAAGTGAAGAACTTCAAAAACCGCTAAGCTTTTAAGCATAGCCAAGACATGTCGCGCCGCAACCCTTGCAACAGAAACGTAAACTACTCCTAAGAAAATTGAAAATGTTTAATCTAAATTGAAAGCAATGTCAAACTTTGCAAACTTTGTGATAATTAAAGAAGGAATTCAAATTGGTGTGAGGATTGGATCTGTCACAACCGGAATCGCGACGGGACGACGATCCAAAAAGGAAAACTGTAAAAGAAAAAAGATTTTGGAGTCACCACCATAGTTTATTCTGGAAGACTACGGAAAAACCATAAAATGATAAGGCAAGGTCAACAAAACCAAATTCTGGTTTCGGAAGTCGGTTACGTGTGGGGAAGGTGTTAGCACCCCCATAATGCCTGCCCTAAGGCAGTACCTTTAACTAAATACACGAATTTGATGTGGTTTTAGAAATGTTTAACTATCCCAAAAATAAAATTCTAAAGAAACAAAAATATTTTCATATTTTTTGGTATTTTTTATAAAAGAACGAGAAAAGGTTTTCAACACAAGGCCTACGCGAACGGTCGCACGTGTGCTTAAACCTTTTAAAATAATTTTTGTTTATTTTTGAAAGAAGAAGAAAAAGGTTTTCAGCACAAGGCCGATAGAATGGTCGCACGTGTGCCTAAACCTTGTAAAATAAATTTTTGTTAATTTTTGAAAGAATAAGAAAAAGGTTTTTAGCACAAGGCCGACAGAATGGTCGCACATGTGCTTAAACCTTTTAAAATACCTTTTTGTTGATTTTTGAAAGAAGAAGAAAAAGGTTTTCACCACAAGGCCGATAGAATGGTCGCACGTGTACTTAAACCTTTTAAAATAAAATTTTGTTGAGTTTTGAAAAAAAGAAGAAAAAGGTTTTCAGCACAAGGCCGACAGAATGGTCGAACATGTGCTAAAACCTTTTAAAATAAATTTCTGATAGTTTTTGAAAGAAGAAGAAAAAGGTTTTCAGCATAAGGCCGACAGAATGGTCGTACATGTGCTAAAACCTTTTAAAATAAGTTTTTATTACTATTTTTTTTATGATTTTTATATTTTTTATTAGCTAATGAGTATAACAAACAAAAATAAAATAAATTCTAAAGCTAAAGAAATAAAAGCAAAGACAAATAAAAATAAAAACATTACAGTCCAACAAGCCCAATAAGAATAGAGGTGTAGAGATGAAAACCAGGGGTGCCATATGAAATTTATTAGCCCATGACCGAAGGTAGGGGTGCAGTAGTGCAATTGGGGGTGCCACTAGATATTTTGCTGACCAGGCCCAAGGCCTCTTTTCTTGTTTGCAGAAAGGGAATGGTGGTGCAAATGGAATGGCGCGGTGGCGGACAGAGAAATCGCAGCCCAATGGCCAGGCCCAAACCCCTTTGCCCTTGAATCATAAACGCTAGGGGTCTCACCAATCTCGTCCCATTCTTGATCAAATTCCCAGAGACTTAGGGTCTCCTTCGACGAAAAAGAAAAACTCCATGGAAGCATGTCTCTGCCGTAGTTGTATGCCACCTTCACCACAAATACAGCCATCATGGGTCGCGGTCTGAATCGTCGCTGGTGACGAAACTCGTTGCCGGAGCCACCGTCGGCCAGGCGCCAAGATCCCCTTCGTTTTGTTCTCTTCATGCGAGGGAAACCCTCTTATTCTTGAATGACACCAGTCGTTCATCGTCGCGACGGTGCCGCTGCCACCAAATCAGAGTCGTCGCCCTCCGTCGAGTTCTCTCCACCTCCATCATGTTGCCGTCAACATCGAGCTAGCTACGCCAAGCTCTCTCTTCTTCCTTTGTTGCTCTGTACAACAACCCAGACTCACCACCGGATACAGTGCAAGCCATGGCGTCGGGTTCTGCTCTGATCTTCTTCTTCTCGGCTTTAACTAACTGCAACTTCTTGATATTCGATTCCTCCTCGGCGGAGACAGAGATCTCATTGGCCCTTTGGTTTGGTTTTTTATTTGAGTTGTGAAACTGAGAATTGAGATTGCAGATTTGGAATTGGTGTTCGGAAAGGGATCTCTCACAACGCCGCCGCTGCGACGAAGGTTGCTGCAGATACTGTTGTGGTGGTTGCTGCCCCACGGTTGAAGGAGTCATCACCCAAAATCACCCTTGCTGATGGGGAAGTGCATACCTAGAGAGAATATTCTAAATGACATTTAAGAGAATGGAAAAGAAATTAAAATTGGAAAAGATTAGAGAAGGGAAACTTAGGAAATGAAGATGCGCCACTTGAACAAGCTTCCAAGATAAGCATCAAGAGGAGGACCGCCACTTGCTTGAGCAAGATAAGGTCT
>NW_014542002.1:353963-355758 GCF_000741045.1 Vigna radiata var. radiata | reverse complement strand
TGGATAGTCCCACATTGCTTGTTCTTAAAGAGAAAGAAGAGTTTATAAGCAATTATTCACAAGAGCTAAGAGAAAGAAATCAAAAGGCAAATACACGCCCCAAAGGAAACCTATTCTACTTTTTTTGATACAAACGTGTAAAGAAGACAAGAAGTAAAATGATTCCCTTTAGTCATGCTTCTTGTCATCCTTTTATTCTCTTCATTACTTGGTCCATCCATGATCACATCATCCCCCCCAGGTTGGAGAGGATTCGACCACGAATCTGTGAAATCTGCAAAAGGAGAAAGATCAGCCACATTAAAAGTAGGATGTACAGTATAAGTGTTAGGCAAATCAATCTCATATGCATTATCATCTATTTTGCGGAGGACTTGAAAAGGACCATCGCCTCTAGGATTGAGTTTGGATTTCCGTTGCGAAGGTAATCTATCCTTGCGCAAATGAACCCATACCCAATCACCAGGAGAGAAAGTAACCTTTTTCTTACGCTTATTGACACTAGATGCATGCTTTTGATTGGTGTGTTCAATGCGCGTCTTAACTCGACTATGCAAATCTTTAATGAATTGCGCTTTGGACACACCATCTAAGCACATGGACTCAAGATCGGGAAGGGGAAGAAGATCCAATGGAGTGAGAGGATTAAACCCATAGACAATATGAAAAGGAGAATGAGTGGAAGTAGAGTTGACAACCCTATTATAAGAGAATTCAATATGGGGTAGCAACTCGTCCCACTTGCGTGGATTTCCCTCAAGACAACATCTCAACAATTGTCCCAAAGTTCTATTAGTCACCTCAGTTTGACCATCGGTTTGTGGATGACAAGTTGTAGAGAAAAGAAGTTTAGTACCCAACTTGTTCCACAAAGATCGCCAGAAATGACTAAGGAACTTGGAATCTCTATCAGAAACTATCGTCTTAGGCAAACCATGCAGTCGAACAACCTCTCTAAAAAATAAATTAGCAATGTGTACCGCATCATCTACTTTGTGGCAAGGAATAAAGTGTGCCATCTTTGAAAAATGGTCCACTACCACAAAGATAGAATCCATCCCTCGCTGTGTCCTAGGTAAGCCCAAAACAAAATCTATAGAAATGTCAACCCAAGGACTACTAGGCACGGGCAAAGGAGTATACAAGCCATAAGGGTGGGTGGTGGATTTAGCATGCTTACATGGAATGCATTGACTACAAAACTTAGCTACATGTTTAGGCATATGTGGCCAATAGAAATGCTCATGAAGAATAGCTAAAGTTTTTGCAATCCCAAAGTGCCCCATCAAACCTCCCTCATGTGCTTCCATAATTAAGAGAAGACGCAATGAACTCTTGGGCACACAAAGGCATTTATTTTTGAAAAGAAAACCATTGTTAATGAAAAAATCCTTGTGTGGTCCATGAGTGCATTGGTCAAACAAAGAAGAGAAATCACTATCATCTTGATACAATTCCTTTATGTGATCAAACCCAAGAAACTTGGTTTCAAGAGTAGTTAAAAGAGTATGTCTTCTTGATAGTGCGTCCGCAACTACATTAGAAGAACCCTTCTTGTGTTTGATTACATAAGGAAATTGTTCTAAGAATTCCACCCACTTAGCATGTCTCTTATTGAGCTTGCCTTGGCTTTTCAAATGTTTTAGAGTTTCATGATCACTATGTATCACAAACTCTTTGGAAAGTAAGTAATGTTGCCAAGTTTGCAAAGCTCGAATAAGAGCATATAATTCCTTATCATAAGTGGAATAATTTAAGTGACTCCCTTTAAGCTTCTCACTAAAGTAAGCAATAG
>NW_014542002.1:345649-347748 GCF_000741045.1 Vigna radiata var. radiata | reverse complement strand
GCACTTCTCTAAATTAGCAAACAATGATGCCTCCCTTAAAGCTTGAAGAACACTCCTAACATGCATGCAATGATCATTTAGAGACACACTATAAATGAGAATGTCATCAAAATAGACCACTACATATTTGCCTATGAAAGGTCTTAAAACATGATGCATGAGACGCATGAATGTGCTAGGAGCATTAGTCAAACCAAAAGGCATGATAAGCCACTCATATAGTCCAAATTTGGTCTTAAAAGCGGTTTTCCATTCATCCCCTTCTTTGATTCGAATTTGATTATATCTGCTCTTAAGATCAATTTTGGAAAATATAGTGGATCCATGAAGCTCATCTAATAAATCATCTAACCTAGGAATGGGATGCCTATACTTAATGGTGATGTTATTAATGGCCCTACAATATGTGCACATGCGCCATGAACCATCTTTCTTAGGAACAAGTATGACCGGCATAGCACATGGACTCATGCTATCTTGAACCCACCCTTTGGACAACAACCCCTCTACTTGTCTTTGTATTTCTTGGGTTTCCATGGGATTTGTTCTATAGGCTGGACGGTTTGGAAGAGAAGCTCCTGGTATAAAATCAATTTGGTGCTCAATTCCTCTAATAGGTGGTAAACCTTTTGGAGGATCTTGACACACATCGTGGAACTCCTCTAGCAAATTATCGAGCTTGGAAGACTTAATAACAGGAGTGGATGTAAGACATTGGGACGGAACAACACAAAAAATAGGCTTCTTTTTTCCAATAACTTTAATTACCTCTTTATGAGAGATGAGGAGATTATTCTTGACCTTCTCCTTTTCTTCACCTCTCTTGGACTTCATGATGAGGTGGTCCTCATGTATTTCCTTTGGAGTGAGAGGTTTTAATATGACCTTGCGCCCTTGGTAAGTTAATGACATCCTATTAGTAAGACCATCATGTTGAACATTTCTATCAAATTGCCATGGTCTTCCTAATAGAATGTGAGTGGCTTCCATGGGTACAACATCACAAAGAACCTCATCTTGATACTTGCCAATAGAAAAGGAAATATGGACTTGCTTATTGACCTAGATTTCACCCTCCTCACTTAACCATTGAAGCTTGTATGGCTTGGCATGTGCAATAGTGGGTAGCTTGAGCTTGTCCACTACGCGTGTGCTAGCTACATTAGTGCAACTTCCCCCGTCTATGATCATAAAGCAAACCTTGCTAGCTATAAGACATCTAGTGTGAAAAATATTTTCTCTTTGAGTTGTGTCAAAGTCCTTGTGGACTTGACCTAAGAGACGTCTTATAACTAGTAGGTCACCATCAAATGGAACCTTGTACTCATCTTCACTAGAGGAAGAAGAAGAGTGAGAAGCGTGTGAAGGTGAAGAAGGAGGAGAGTCATCGGTGAGAACCTCTTCTCCTCGAATGCACATTGCCCTCTTGTTTGGGCATGCAGATGCAATGTGACCATGACCTAAGCACTTAAAACATTTGACTTGACTAGGTCGCGTTGGTGACTTAGGTTTAGAAGAAGAAGGCGCGGGGTTAGTAGAAGATGGACGAGATTTATGAGGAATCTCTCTAGAAACATCCTTTTCTTTGTCCCTTGATGATGAGGTTTTGTAAAAATTATCTTTTGAAGAAGTGGAAAATTTGTTGGGGTAGGTCTCTTTTCTTAAAATTTGTCTCTCTACTTTCATAGCCCGATGTACCACAACATCTAAATCCTCATCATCATGGAGCTCTACAACATCTTGGATGTTTCTAGAGACCGCTAATAAATCTAGCTATTTTCGCGTGGTCAGTCTCATTAGTGTTAGTATGGTATAAAAGCACTTCGAGCTCACGTGCATATTCCTCCACACTTCGTCTACCCTGAGTAAGCCGTTGAAGCTTAATCAGGAGGTCCCTATGGTAGTATGGAGGTACGAATCGCTTGTACAACAAGCACCGAAAATGTTCCCAAGAGCTCGCGGGTGAGCCCCTGGTAATGTTCATCCTAGTTAGCCATTGCATGGCGTATCCCTCTAAGGCTAAAGTAGCTAAATTTACACGCAAATATCCATCTACATCATACAAATTAAAAACTTGTTCTACTTTAGCTATCCAATCT
>NW_014542002.1:341292-343549 GCF_000741045.1 Vigna radiata var. radiata | reverse complement strand
AAAACTAACACTAGCTATGCTATTAGCTCCTACACGCCTAGAATGCTCACTTTCTCTTCTCTTCTTTTTAAGATTAAGCCATGGATAGTCCCACATTGCTTGTTCTTAAAGAGAAAGAAGAGTTTATAAGCAATTATTCACAAGAGCTAAGAGAAAGAAATCAAAAGGCAAATACATGCCCCAAAGGAAACCTATTCTACTTTTTTTGATACAAACGTGTAAAGAAGATAAGAAGTAAAATGATTCCCTTTAGTCATGCTTCTTGTCATCCTTTTATTCTCTTCATTACTTGGCCCATCCATGATCACATCACTTGCTAAAGTATCTGAGTCTATTGCTCTATTTTCCTTTTCGACCTTGGTTTCATTTTTGGTTGTCCTTCATTGAATTTTGTTTTGTATGGTAATGGTTGATAGATAGATGCTTGGAAGAAAGGTGGTGATAATATGTTTTGTAGTGTTGGGTGTGGTGTGATGTGCCTTTCTGTGAAAGGTGGATAGGGGATGTTAATGGAGGTGAATGGAGAATGATTGAGCAGAGGCTAGTAAGTGATTAGTTGAAGCAATGCAGCGTGGTTAGTGATGGTTCTGTTAGTGATGAGTAAATGTCAATTGTGCTTGATGAATTATCTAGGGTAATGATGAAGANAAAAGGAAAATGNTGCCCNAAAGATTATGNAGGGCTNGGATGAAGATCGTGGGTGTTGGAGGTGTGTGTCCCCATNAGTGGAAGGAAGAANGTGATCNTGAAATTATGGAGGATGAATTTTGTTGTGTGGTCTGGCCGTGTCTGAGGAAGTAGCGAGTGAATGTTGGTTTGGGTCTATCGGAGGAATTGGAAGTTGTATGGTTATTGAACTAAAGGCCAGTGTATTGGTGAAAAGGAGGCAGGTTTGTCATGAAAGTTGCATAGGCCGAGAGAAACGAGATGAAGATGGGGATACTGGTTGTCGGTGTTGATAGAGAATCATGTGTGTGAACGATGATGGCATTGGAGGTGTGTGATGTTTTTCCCAGTCTCCTTGGGTCGGAACCTTGAGTGAGTAACGTATAAGGAAGAATTAGGAGTGAAAGGCCAAAATGTGGTTGGGGGTTGTTATGGTTTTTTTTTGTAGAGCATAGTGGTGGTGTGTGTGATTGAAGGAGATGAAATCCGTTATGTCCCCCCTGTGCCCCTTCCAAAACGTGTTCTTTTTTTACAACAAACTTTTTTCCTTTTTCTTTTTTTTTTTATGTTTCCCTCTTCTTTCTCTTTTTTTATTATCATTCTTTTCTTTTTTTCTTTTCTTTTCTTTTTTTTCTTTTTAATTTTTCCAAAAGAATAAAATCAAATAAGATAATAATAAAAAACTAAATCAAAGTAAACTAAAAATTAAAAATAAAAAAAAAATAAAAAAAAATAAAAAAACAACAAATCCTAATATTTAGTCACCGAGACGAAATTGGGTGTTGACAGCTACCCCTCTTTACTTAGGTTTACTGGATAATATGAAAATTTGATATTTTTGTATTATCTAAGTAAAAGCTAAGTAAAGATAGAAACACTAATTTCATCTGGGTTTCAATCATGTAGGAAAACGAACAAAAATGCCTCAAGTCATGATACCAAATAACCATTGCCTAGCAGAAGGCTAATAGCAAACTAAAACCTAGATTTGACCATTGCCTAGGAGAGGGCCAAAATCACATAACAAAATTCAAATTTGACAATTTCCAAGCAAAGGGCCGATAGAACGAAAAACTTTAGTTTAGGGTGCCAGACAAAACTGGGCTAGAGGGTCAGTGTAGAAACTGGGCTTAATGGGCCAGACGAGTTGGGCTTTGTGGGCCAGTGTAGAAACTGGGCTTAGGGGCCAGGCGAGCTGGGCTTTGTGGGCCAGTATGGAAACTGCGCATGGGGGCCAGTGTAGAAACTTGGCTTAGTGGACCAGTATAGAAAGTGGGCTTGGGGTCCAGTGTAGAAACGGGGCTTTTGAATTTTTTAAATTGCCAAATGAAACTAGGCTTTTGAAATTTGAAATGGCCAGATGACACTGGGCTTTAGGGATTTGAAATTGCAAGGTGAAACTGGGCTTTTGAAAATTCAAATGGCCAGATGAAACTGGGCTTTTGAAATTTTGAAATGGCGAGATGAAACTGGGCTTTTGAAATTTTGAAATGGCGAGATGAAACTGGGCTTTTGAAATTTTGAAATGGCCAGATGAAACTGGGCTTTTGAAATTTTGAAATGGCCAGATGAAACTGGGCTTTTGAAATTT
>NW_014542002.1:330085-340507 GCF_000741045.1 Vigna radiata var. radiata | reverse complement strand
ATGGCCAGATGAAACTGGGCTTTTGAAATTTTGAAGTTCCCAGATGAAACTGGGCTTTTGAAATTTTAAAATTGCCAGATGAAAATGGGCTTTTGGGCCAGGCGAGCTGGGCTTATGGGCCAATGTGGAAACTGGGCTTACAAATTGTGACATTCTTGAATTTCATAATTTTATGAAATGTTTTGAAATTTTGATAGAAATTTGATTTTTGAAACAATATGGCTTGAAAGAGAAAAATCTGAATGTTATTCTTTTTGTATTTTTGAAGAAGAAGGATTTGATAAGCATTCATATGAATGAAGAGGGTTTCGATCCGAAAAATTTTCTTTTTATGAATTGATGAAAAACATTTGCTTTTTTTTTGCATTTCTTTTTGCTTGAGTCAGTCATCTCACTTGCAATTATCAAATTGGTCTTTATTTTCAAGGTTTTGTGAAATCTGAGTAATGTCATACATCCGAGATCTAAATTTGAGATTATTACATTTTGACTTTTTCTTTCGAGACATCAATGCACACATGCTTGAATTTATAGGCAAATGAAAAGACGAGAAATGTTTAGAAAGGTTTAGAGGAGAATGGGATAATTGTATGGACAAGTCATTCCTCATATAATCCTCAAAGGAATTGTTATATGAGAATGTCAGGGTGAAACACGAGATACACAAAGGGTGCCCCAGCTTGATGTTTTGGAAAATGAGCCAAGGTATGAAAATTAGGGTGAAAATTTCAAATAAGATTTGCAAAGTTGCCCCAGTCTTGAGGTTATGGATAGATGAAAAACTCGTGTGAGACTAACAAAGCTGCCCAATTTTTTGTTTGCTTTTTTTTTTGTTTATTGTGGTATGGGTTGATGAAAAACTCGGGTGAGACTCACAAGTGGACATGAAAAGAATAGGCTAAAAGGATGGCCCCAATTGGTTCTATTTTCCCTTGCATGCTTCTGGCTAGTTGGCAGGGAGATCCCCTTCTCCTGAGACATTGCTTTTTTCTCTTTTTTTTTTTGTTTTCAATCATTCATTTTTAACTTTTTTCTTTTTTACGACACATTGAAAGTCATTTCACCTTACCGCAAAATTAAGCTTTATGAAAATTTGAGCAATCATTATTCAATCTATGTGGGCTTTATTAGGCTTGTAACGTGGCTAGGGGCTAAAAGGTATTAGAAGAAAGGGTATAAAGGCCCAAATGAATGTTTGTCGGCTATATCTTTTGAAGCAAGGGTTATCATCTAGACATTGCATCAATTATTTGACTTTTTGAACACTTTGTTTTTTTTTCTTGAACTTTGATTTTCATTCTTTTTGCTCACCATCACTTTGTGATTTCTTTTTGTTTTGTTTTGTTTTTTTTTTTGTTCACCATTTTTGATGAATTTTCTTTGTTTGATCATTGAGTGTTCTTCATTTGCATCATGAGCTGACTCCTACCTGATGATAACCCTTACTTGGGGATAATTTTGAAAAATAAATTATTTTTGGCCCAAATAGGGTGACAATGGATATGTTTTTTTTTTCTTTTTGGATAAAGACAAGAAGGCCACACATCATTTTGAACTTTGATTGCTTTATTTTCAAAAGATTAATCCTACGACTAGATGACCTCAACATGAGTCGTGTTTTCCTTTTTTCTTCCTTTCTAGACCGCCCTTTCGGGTTTTCAATCTAGTGGACTTATTCTTTTTTTTAATGTTTTTGTTTTTGTGTTTGTTTTTTTTTTGTCTCAATGGGTTCGGGGACCACCTTACTAGTGTAAGCAAGAAATCTTTTGGTCAGGTCAATCTGCCCCAGTATAAAGGTCTACTTCGTTACCGAGGGCAATGACAGTGTTTGTTGGGGAAGATCCTTTATTTTGGGAAAGTGAAGTGTGGAGGCTTTCAAGCAACACGCGTATAAATGTCTTGAGAAAAATTTCAAGTTGTTATTTTTTATTAAACATTTGACCTCGAAAAAGTTTGACACTGCAACTTTTGTTTTCTTATTTATCATTTTTTCTCTTTTTTTTTTGAAAAACAAGAGTTTGACGATTTGTAAGAAAGACAAGTGACTCAAGATTGACTTCATTTTTTTTTGTTTTTCAATTTTGTTTTCCTTTTTTCCGCAATACCCTTTCAGGACTCGATTTCTAGCACTACTTGGAGAAACCATGTAGTGAAAATTCACATTGAAAGTTACGGATGAAGACGTGATATCAATGAGCATACTTCCCCGATAGCAAGACACTTCACAACATCAAATTCATTTGTACAATGATTCATGCCTTCTTATGTGGTCCTATAGCCTATATCATTGCTTCATGGCATCGGCAGAGGCATTCTCAATCCTTGCCTCAGTATTAGACTGACTTTCTTCAAAATTTAACCATCTCGAATTAGTGAAAGCTTGCATTTGAGCTTGAACACCCAACACTTTTGATGGCATGATCGATAGCCTCTCTGTGTTAACCACCTTTTGTATGTGATGCATCTTGAGTCTTGGAGCATGTAGGTTTTACAAACTTCGCATAACAAGTAGAGACAAGCCCTTTTTGTAGCAGACTTCGAAGCAATGTTGTAGAAGTCAAAATGATAGGAGTGAAACTCACAGGTCTTTTGTCTTGATCAGCATTTTGTTGGAACAATCGGTATCGTTCTTAGATAGAGTATGACGCAGCGGAATAAAACTTAGAGTAAGCGGAAAGCGTGTTCAGTCACTTTTTAAAATAAATTGGTCCTTTCTTGAAAATCAATTTTCTTTCAGAAAATTTATCGAACAGTTGATATGCGTAAACAGTAAATAGTATAGGGAATAGAAAATCACACAAGTAATTTTTATACTGGTTCGATTCAACAGAATCTACGTCCAGTCGCTAATCACTATAAAAAGTGATTAACAGTTTCACTAAGAAAAGGGGTTTACAGATTACAACAATAATGAATAATTGACAAGATTCAACCTTCCTTCGACGAACGAACCGGAAGAAGAACACTCTGCCAACTCGAAGAGAACCGCTCCGNCAATCGANCAACAATTCGCGAGCTTCTCCTATTAACGAGACTAGACAGAGCACCTTGCTAACTCGAAGAGAACCGCTCCGACAATCGACCCACGATTCGCGAGCTTCTCCTATTCACGAGACCAAGCAAGGGAACTTTGAACTCTAGCTTCTGAGAACTTCCTCTGACAAACAGTATTCTACTGAGCTTCTGTTCAAAAACGTTGCATTTGAATTTCTCAGAATCCCTACATATAGCCATCTGCTCTGAATATCAAAGGTCAAGTCCCAACTGCCACGAATAATCGATTATTGTAAGTGATAATTGATTATTTAAGTTCGTTACAGGTTTTTCAAAATGTGATAATCGATTATACCTAATGATAATCGATTATTCCTTAAGGACTTGTGATAATCGATTATTGCTTGACCATAATCGATTATTCCAGTAGAAAATACAAGTGATAATCGATTATTGCTTGTCCATAATCGATTATTCCAGTAGAAAATACAAGGTTTACAATTTATTTAAGACTTTCCTACTACATTCAACTTCTACAAATTGCTTTTAAATAATTCTAATGTTCTCTTCAAATAAAATTTCTTGCAGCATCATCAAAAAAATTTTCTTCAAGATTTACCAATACTCCTTATTGGTAACACATTTTTCTACCCAACAACTTAGTGGGAAGTTGAGTTTGGATCTAGTTTCCAATTTTGTCTTGAAAGTATTTTGGATGGAAGGTAAGGAAATGGTATTTGAGTGGTGGGAAATGGTTAAGCTCTTTCTTCTCTCCTCCTCCCATGCTTAGACCCGACTTGTTCACATTTGCCGCCATGGTAGGACCTTTTATGATCTTTCCATGCCAATCAAACTATCATGGAAGAAAGGAATTAACAACTTTCCATCATATGCATACATGACCATTTTCTTGCCATACGCCATGAGATGAATCTTGAGACAAATGGACCTTATAATTTCTCAAATTTGGGCAATTTAAACTCTGAGGGTATCACATCCGGGACAAAGCAAGTCTTGCAACATTTTCAAACTCAGCGCTTCATTCACCTTCTATGGTTGTCATCCTTTTCAGCATTTCACATTTACCCCTATCAACCTCAACATCCATTGGTGTAATGACCTGAGGGAAAGATTTCACCTCATGTTACTTTGTCATTATCTTGCTCACAACACTTGATTGAATCACCTTTGTAGGGACCATGAAAATGGTTGCCCTAAGCTTGTTTCCTCCTTCAACTTTGTTGTTCTAAGCCTTTTGAGTGTCCACATGCCTCAAGTCTACTCTTGAGGGTGAAGTGTAATTTAGGAGAGGCCATGTGAGAGGAAATTTTGGGTCTCTCAAACTCTATGTTGTGGTTGGGGTTCACACGAATCTCCAGGGTTTTGTAAGGCATTTAGGACCTTTAGGATTCGGCTCATTTGCTCATTCAATTTTTGGACACCGACTTCCATCCTTTCTGAACTTCTCCTTGGTTCTCCAAGATTTGGAAACTGGTTCGAATCCTTTACGGTATTTTTGGGCTTTTTCTTTTTTGAAATTTTATTAGATGAAACAAAAAGAGAAAAAGAAAATAAAAATGAAAAGAAAAAGAGAAAACAATGTAGTTCAAATGCTCTAGTAAGAAATTATAAAGCCATGAAAAGATTGCCCCGATATAATTTGCAAATTAACATGAAATAGAGTCAATAGGGTGGCTCGTCATTCAGAAGTTCCCAAAATATGAGGCATAGGAAGTCTTGGTCAACTATCATGGGGCCTTATCCATCAGATTCTTCATTTCTCCCATTGATTTCTTGCAACAGTTGAGGAGTGTTTCAATCCCCTTAAGCGGGCCAAAGATCGGCAATGGAGACTCAACACCAGCTAATAGCTTAGGGATGTCTTCAACGACTTCATTGGCAAGCGAGGCTAATTATGGGAAACTTTTCTTCCAATTCGCCCTTGTTCAATAATATGCTTACTTGCATCTGAATCATCAATTCTTGATGTCTTCTTTTTAGCTCAATGCAAACATTCCTTCTTCAGTTTTGCCACTATTGCTTTCTCACGCTGCTCATCATCATGAAATTGCTTTTCACAATTTGGGTAAGGGGAACTTAGCTTGAATGACAACTTGATTATCTTGACCCTTTTTGCCATTCATTGTTAAAGGGAATCTTTCATTAATAGTCCATGATCTTGGGTCTCTCTTCGAAGCGAACAACATTGCCCCTAAGCGTCCCTAACTTGATGAAGAATTTCAACAAAAACTCATTCCTCAGAAGATCTGCAATGTGGCAAGAGACACAGGTATTGGCGACCCTCTCACAGGATACCCAAATTGCTTTTTTTTTTTCTTTTTCCTCTTTTTTTTGTTGTTTTTTTTTTTTTGCTGACACACACACAACATTGGATGCCCATGAGGGGTACATTAAGGTAATTCCCACAACGGTGTGTGATACATGATCTTTGTTGCCAAGAAAACCCACAATTTTAAACAATTCCTCCTCTAAGCTTGCATAAAGTTGCACTCATTTATTTGCCCCTTTCATCTTTAGTTTAATTACAGTAGTTTACCTAGGGCACATATGGCATTCAAAGCGCCCTTACTAATGCGAGAAATGAAGCATACATACAACATCGGTAAATAGCTAACATCTTCCTTCTCCTTGGCTCACAACATCGACCGAGGGTCCCAAAAGTTTCAGCTAGGCCAATAGTGATTGGATTCTTAGAGCGAACTTTGTACCTCACAACTGCATTCATGTCGGCGTAGTCAACCAACTCCCTGGTATTAGGAAAAAGCAAGACACCATAGTGAATAAGAGCTAGTACATTCATGAATGCTTCCCAAATTTCCTCCTTAGTTAATCAATGCAAAAACTACTCTAGGCATTCTTAAGCTAGTATGAATTCGTTTTCCAACTTTATAGGGTGCATTTTCGTGATTCTCATTAGCTACAAGACAGGGGTATATTGCCCAATGTGATTGTTTGGATCTTTGCCCTCAAGAAATGCATCTAAGGTCAACTCAAATTCTTCTACTGTAGGCACCAATTGGAAATGGGTCCTAGTGTTGGGCTAACACAATAATTTTTTGTTGCCTGGACCTCCACCTCTGACAGGATCAACAAATTCCCACGCTCCTTCCTGAATGCATTTTTCAAGGTTATCCTTTTTTCACCAGATCCCTCAAGTGATCGATATTGCCCCCCTTGGCCTCAATGCGTATGCTTTTCTTCAAAAAGTCTAAACTCAAATGCCCTTTGACTCAAAATCCCATGTTAACTTCCATTTTTACCGTAATCACGACTTTATAATTTCTTGACTAGAACCCACAGAATTTGACAAGACCACAAAAACATGAGCAACAAAGAAAGAAAGAAAAAAGAATGTAATGATATGTACAAGGTGCTTGATTTTATTAAGCAAAAATGAGGGTTATAAGACCGCACACATCTCCCCTTGTGCCCTGGTGAAGGTTCAATATTTTAGATTCAAGGTCAAGTATATCAATCTCACCAGGATAGTTCCTTGAGCCTAAGGATCAATGGCACTAGAGCTATGGCCCCCTCCACAGCATTTCCACAACAGTCGAGTAATCAACTAGGTGTGAAAATACAAATGAAGAGACAGACTCTAGTTGGGGTTCTCACGATAACCAAACAGGTAGTACGGCCCAAGTGGCACCGCTACAGAACCCCTCTATTTCTAAGTTGCACTCAGACCCAGGTATAGGGACTCACTCAATAGATGCATAATATGTGTGTGTGTGTGTGTGAAGGGAGAATGCAATGCACCCAAACCGCACCTGCAAAACAACCAAAAAATTCCCAGGCTGATATAAACATGTTTTCTACCCTAGGGTTCAATATCCAACAATTCGCATGCAGTTATTCCAAATATCAAGCATAAATAAAGAAAAGGGAAAAGAAAAACACAAAGGAAAACCACATTGAATTCGCGCATCTAATTAAATGGCCTGACTCTCTAGCGTCCCTAGTGGAGTCGCCATCTGTCGCAACCGGAATCTCGACAGGACGACGATCCAAAAAAGAAAACTGTAAAAGGAAACAGATTTTGGAGTCGCCATCATAGTTTATTCTGGAAAACTACAGAAAAACCATAAAATGATAAGGCAAGGTCAACAAAACCAAATTCTGGTTTCGGAAGTCAATTACGTGTGGGGAAGGTGTTAGCACCCCCACAACACCTACTCTAAAGCAGTACCTTTAATTAAATACATGAATTTGACGTGGTTTTAGAAATGTTTAACTATCCCCAAAAATAAAATTCTAAAGAAACAAAAATATTTTTTATTTTTTTTTTGTGCGCGACAAGGATTGATCTTGCTCCTATGTATTCTCAAAATGAGAAATCAAGGCTACGTAGTTCTAGCTGAAAAGTTGTTCGTTGGAAGATGTTTTTAGTTTTTGAAGATTTTTATATTTTTTGGTATTTTTTATAAAAGAACAAGAAAAGGTTTTCAGCACAAGGCCTACGCGAACGGTCGCACGTGTGCTTAAACCTTTTAAAATAATTTTTGTTTATTTTTGAAAGAAGAAGAAAAAGGTTTTCAGTACAAGGCCGACAGAATGGTCGCACATGTGCTTAAACCTTTTACAATAAATTTTTGTTAATTTTTGAAAGAATAAGAAAAAGGTTTTTAACACAAGGCCGACAGAATGGTCACACATGTGCTTAAACCTTTTAAAATAACCTTTTTGTTGATTTTTGAAAGAAGAAGAAAAAGGTTTTTAGCACAAGGCCGACAGAATGGTCGCATGTGTGCTTAAACCTTTTAAAATAAATTTTTGTTGATTTTTTGAAAAAAAAGAAGAAAAAGGTTTTCAGCACAAGGCCGACAGAATGGCCGCACGTGTGCTAAAACCTTTTAAAATAAATTTTTGATAGTTTTTGAAAGAAGAAGAAAAAAGTTTTCAGCACAAGGCCGATAGAATGGTCGCACATGTGCTAAAACCTTTTAAAATAAATTTTTATTACTATTTTTTTTATGATTTTTATATTTTTTATTAGCTAATGAGTATAACAAACAAAAATAAAATAAATTCTAAAGCTAAAGAAATAAAAGCAAAGACAAATAAAAATAAAAACATTACAGTCTAACAAGCCCAATAAGAATAAAGGTGTAGAGATGAAAACTAGGGGTGCCATTTGAAATTTATTAGCCCATGACCGAAGGTAGGGGTGCAGCAGTGCAATTGGGGATGCCACTGGATATTTTGCTGACCAGGCCCAAGGCCTCTTTTCTTGTTTGCAGAAAGGGAATGGTGGTGCAAATGGAATGGCGCGGTGGCGGGCAGAGAAATCGCAGCACAATGGCCAGGCCCAAACCCCTTTGCCCTTGAATCAGAAACGCTAGGGGTCTCACCAATCTCGTCCCATTCTTAATCAAATTCCCAGAGACTTAGGGTCTCCTTTGAGGAAAAAGAAAACGTGTCCCGATATTTTGACACCATAATTTTAACACTGTTGGACACTGCCACGTGTCGTGCTATGATTGGTTGATGTTATTTTTTTTTAAATTTTGATTTTTGACGTCAGCAGAGAGGATCAGAATTCAAATTTCAAATTCCTGTTTTGCCCTTTAGGTCTTTCATGAGATTGAGACCTTCTTTTTCCTGTCATTTGTTCTTGTGACCTTCGTCGTTCTTCCATTCCCTCCATTTCTCCATCTGATTTAGTCTCATTCCGGTGTGGTGGTCGGATTTTGTATTGACAGTTGTTGTGGCCATCATCATCGTTGTGCTGTTTTTTCTGTGTTGAGTGTGTCTTGGAGGAGGGATGGATGCTTCCAGTCATCAAGGTTGTTCGACGAGTAAGGTAATTGTGTTTTTCCTTTCGTTCTTCTTTGTTTGTGGTTATTTGGTGGTTATTTCCTTAGGTGGATCGTTTTGTGTTTGGGTATATCGTTTGCGTTATAGGTTCCTTCAAGTAATAAGGTCAATTTTTTGTTCGTTGTGCGTTTGTTGAAAGGACCAAATGAGCATTCTGTTTTTGTGAATTTTTTTGTTAAGTTTGTAGTTGTTTTTGTTTTAAGGTTTTGAAATTGTTGTAGTTTCGTTTGTGGTTGTTGCAGTTTACGGTTCGACACTCATTTTCCACGAACTATATTTCAACTTTGAACAAACAATTGACAAAGGAGCAGCGAGCATTGATTTATGGGACTCCTTTTTGTTGGTTCCTTGATTTGAGCCCAAAAGTTAGACTAGCGAGGAATATATTGAGTGAATTGGTGGTGCAGTGGGTTGATTCTCTAACTGCACTTCGTTTTAGCTAGTTAAGTACTCATTTTACTTTTGCTGTCAAAATTCTGATGCATTAGTTTAGTGTCTTTTACTGCATAATCTTTGTTTACATAGTGACTTCATGATTCCATTGCATTTAACCAATTTTGTTTACATTTCATGCATATTTTCATTGATATAGACGTGTTCCAGTTATTAATTTAAGTTCTCCAATCTAGGTAACATTATGCTTCTGATTAATTTAAGTTCTTTTCTATATCTTTTCATTCCTATATAATGTGCATTACCATTGGTGAATAAGGTGCAATGTGCATTACCATTGGTGAATAAGGTGCTGCATCTGATTTGATTTTCCATTTCTCTTTATAGGCAAGCACGTTCATGGCTTAGCTCATGCTGCCTCTGGATATCATAGAGTATTTGAAGAAAATCGCAAACTATACAATCAAGTCTAGGATCTTAAAGGTAAATTGTTGATTGACTGGCTTCTTTAAGATTATCATTATTTATATTTATCGTGATAAAGCTAAGATGGTTAATTTTGTTTGATCAGGAAGTATTAGAGTGTATTGTCGGTAAGACCCTTTTTATCAACATAGCAAATTTATTTGAGCACAGTGGATAATATAGAAGATGGATCTATCACAATTAGTATCACTATGTGTAAGTAAATATTGATAGAAATTCTTGTCTTGCTTTCAGCGGAGGTCTTCTCTAATATGTAGCCACTCATTAGGTCTGTTCTTAATGGTTACAATGTTTGCATATTTGCTTATGGTCAAACAGAAGAGTGATTAATATGGCTATAATAAAAATTTGTTAGCAAAATAGAAGTAGTTAATAAGAAATAGAAAATAANAAAGTAATTNAAATTTAGATATGAATTTATAATTGAAATGAAGATTGTAGTAGAAAGAGAGAGATGAATGAAGAGTAAAAGGTGGGGGTAAAGGGAAAAAGAGGAAGAAGCTTTTGTTACTGAGTTCTAAGAGAGTGATTAAAGTGATGACAGTAAAGTAAAGAAAGTGAAGGAAAACACAGAAAAGGGAAAGTTATGAAAGTGTATATATAAAAATCTTTCTATATTACATGCAAAACCAAATCATTGTTGCCACTCTCTTTGCTCAGTAATCCCTATAAAAACTCTTCCTTTATATTTTATACTCACTCTTTACTTAT
>NW_014542002.1:310372-329065 GCF_000741045.1 Vigna radiata var. radiata | reverse complement strand
AGGCCCTTTTCGCCGAGGGATCGAGTTAAGGGGAGGCTAAGAAAGTCGCATAACAATTGAATCAATCTAATAATCAAGGGTAGTATGTAAGAGAGAGTGGANTAGATGAAATTGTTAGTACCCAACAACATNCANNNATCCATTGTTTTCACTTGTCAATTGAATCAACATTTATCTTTGCATGTTAATATATTTTGTTCTCAAAACCAATTTATTAATTTTTATTTTCCAAGTCTTATTATTTTAATTCACGTGAACGAGAAAGCCATACGAGTCTCTTGGGAAAAACGATACTTGGTCTTACCATTTATATTACTTGTACGATTTGGTACACTTGCCAATCCGTCAACAATTACATGCAAAACCAAATCATTGTTGCCACTCTCTTTGCTCAGTAATCCCTATAAAAACTCTTCCTTTATATTTTATACTCACTCTTTACTTATAAATAATATATACATAAATAACAAAAGTGCTGATAATTAATAAATAAAGTTCTCCAAAAAATATCAATACAAACAATGAAGGCTTCCAAAAATACATGCCTTAATGCTCGATTATCACTTTCCACTTTTCCTATTGTCTTTTCATATATAAAAAATAAAACAATCAAAAGGATCTATTATGTTATGTTATATATGCTACAATTTTTATACAAAGTCCAAAGTAACACTTTTTGCTTTTGAATATTGCATGAATAATCTGATATTGGGCTGCTTTGTTTGCATCAATGCTTAATGGTCTTGTTAAACTTTTATTATAACCACTTATTAGTTATGAACCTGTTTGGAACAATGGAAGTATCTTTATCTCATTTATTGTTTAGTTTGGAACATCTTACTAATTTTGCATATCATGCTCTACTTTTGGCCTTTTTATCTCTAAAATTTTTAGTGGCATATCAAGTTCTCTTCTCTATCACATGCATTGTATAAAAGGTATTTTTTTTATTGGAAGACTTTTAGGAGTAGATCAAAGACTGGTTTTAGAAGCTATCTCTTCTAATATTTTTAATATAAATTGCCAGTGTTTTGTTTAGCAGGCAAAGCAACAATAAAAATCACAGCTCTATGAAGAAATGAATTAACCCCATTAATTTTATATTATTGATTGCTTGTTAATTGGTCTTTTACTGATGATTTAATTCCACAAGAGGAATAGTCTTACAATTATAATTTTCTAATCTGCATTATGTTTACTTAGTAGATTACTTAATCCACTGTCATTTATAAAATATAAAATGAAAAAAAAAAAAAATCCTTTCATGACTTTTCTGTGGCTGTGGCCAATTTCCTGGACCTGAAGTTACCTGTGTTTTGGCAGGGTTGTCCAAAGATGACATCCAGAATTGGTGGTTTGCTCACCTGAAGTTACCTGTGATAAGTGTCAACAATGCTCACCTTGACCTTCTTAGAAATGACTATGCTGGTTTGCTCCAAACCCAACTCACTATTGTTGTCACTGCAAAGAATGGGAATGCCAGGGCTCATGCAACCTTCACCGACATCAACTTCAACATCAGCTACCAAGGGCAGGACATAACTGTTCTTGTTGCAGACCCTTTTGAGGTGCCAAAGAACAGCTCAGAGGACCTCGGCTACGTTGTTCAGTCATCATCCATACCCTTGAGACTTGATCAGATGGAGCAAGTGGATAATGCATGGAAAAAGAATGAGATTGAGTTTTGCACATATTTTCTCTCAAAGAATGAGATTGAGTTTTGCACATATTTTCTCCCCTTTCTGTAGTCTCTCAGTACCTCTTTCATATTTGCTTCACTCAGTAATAAATGTAGATTTTCAAATAATGAAATTCTGAATATTTGCTTCACTTTTGTTAAAATTCCACTCATTGGGATATGTTGATTATTAGGCATTCAGCGTATTTTACATTGTTGTTTGGCTTTTTATTTCTTTTGTTTTTGTGATACGGTACTATTTGACTAATTAATATTTTTCTAATAATTTTTTTTCCGAAAAAAAAAACATATTATAACATACTAAATAATGTATGTTATAACGTACAAAAATGTATATGTTATAATAAATTATACCTATTATAACGTACAAAAGTTTTTACGCCATAATATCTTTTACGCATATTATAACGTATTTCAGAAACTACATTATAATATGTGCGACATATTATATCGTAAATTTTTGCTACGTTATAAAATGCACAAACTTACTATATCGCTCAGAACTATATCTCCAGAAAGTACGTTATAAAAAGTTATTTTTGTACATTATAAAAAGTCATTTTTCCACTAGTATCTCCACCCCCAACACAAAACTTAAAACAAAAAAAATCAAAAATCAATCCAAAGTTTGCCAAAAAGAGAAAATTTTACATCGTGGTCCCCTGTGTACAAAAAAGTGGTTCCTTCAGAAGAACTTTTTGTACAAATTCATGAAAACATTCGCGTAAACGTTTACCACCAATTTGTAAACGATTACAACACCATTTTTCAATGCACTTGACTCAGGATTTCATACAACTACTTTTAGTCAACACAAGACCTTCCTCAATGGACTTTGGGGTCCCCAAAATCAAGTCTTCACCCCCAACACACAACTTAAAACCAAAAAAATCAAAAACCAATCCAAAGTTTGCCAAAAAGTGAAAATTTTACATCGTCGTCCCCTATGTACAAAAAAACGGTTCCTTCAGAAGAACTTTCTGTACAAATTCATGAAATTATTCGCGTAAACGTTTACCACCAATTTGTAAATGATTACAACACCCTTTTTCAATGCACTTGACTCAGGATTTCATACAACTACTTTTAGTCAACACAAGACCTTCCTCAATGGAATTTGGGATCCCCAAAATCAAGTCTCCACCCCTAACACACAACTTAAAACCAAAAAAATCATAAATCAATCCAAAGTTTCCCAAAAACTGAAAATTTTACATCGTGGTCCCCTGTGTACCAAAAAGTGGTTCCTTCAGAAGAAATTTCTAAAATAATTCATGAAAACATTCGCGTAAACGTTTACCACCAATTTGTAAACGATTACAACACCCTTTTTCAATGCACTTGACTCAGGATTTCATACAACTACTTTTAGTCAACACAAGACCTTCCTCAATGGAATTTGGGGTTCCCAAAATCAAGTCTCCACCCCCAACACAATACTTAAAACCAAAAAAATCAAAAACCAATCCAAAGTTTGCCAAAAAGTGAAAATTTTACATCGTGGTCCCCTGTGTACAAAAAAGTGGTTCCTTCAGAAGAACTTTCTGTACAAATTCATGAAAACATTCGCGTAAATGTTTACCACCAATTTGTAAACGATTACAACACCCTTTTTCAATGCATTTGACTCAGGATTTCATACAACTACTTTTAGTCAACACAAAACCTTCCTCAGTGGAATTTGGGGTCCCCAAAATCAAGTCTCCACCCCCAACACACAACTTAAAACGAAAAAAATCAAAAACCAATCCAAAGTTTGCCAAAAACTGAAAATTTTACATCGTGGTCCCCTGTGTACCAAAAAGTGGTTCCTTCAGAAGAACTTTCTGTACAAATTCATGAAAACATTCGCGTAAACGTTTACCACCAATTTGTAAACGATTACAACACCCTTTTTGAATGCACTTGACTTAGGATTTCATACAACTACTTTTAGTCAACACAAGACCTTCCTCAATGGAATTTGGGGTCCCCAAAATCAAGTCTCCACCCCCAACACACAACTTAAAACCAAAAGAATCAAAAACCAATCCAAAGTTTGCCAAAAAGTGAAAATTTTACATCGTGGTCCCCTGTGTACAAAAAAGTGGTTCCTTTAGAAGAACTTTCTGTACAAATTCAAGAAAAAATTCGCGCAAATCGTTTACCACCAATTTGTAAATGATTACAACACCCTTTTTCAATGCACTTGACTCTGGATTTCATCCAACTACTTTTAGTGAACACAAGACCTTTCAACAACACTAAGACAATCTGTCAAGTTTAATATGTAACAACTAAATGCTAAAATTATTTCTCAATTTCAATAACATTACTCATTCATTTAACTGTAATACAATGTGAAACAAGGATAGTTCAATTTAACATCTGTCAACAATAACATTACAATTGAAATTACAAAACACATTTGTCCACAACAAAACATTTGTCAAAAATAAGACTTCTACTAATTAAAGTATATAATCTCTAAACAAACGTATAATAATGTTACACATGTTTTATTCTTAGAGTTCCAGTAAAAGGAGATTTAAGAGCTTTGCTCTTGAACCGCCTTCGTGACCCCATCCTCACGAAAGTCTTCATTGGAGCTGGATCAATGCTCGATGCTTCTATGTCAATTGCTTGTTCAAAGTTGAAATAAAGTTCGTGGAAAAGGAGTGTCGAACCGTCAACTGCAACAACCACAAACAAAAAAACAAAAATTTCAAAACCCTAAAACAAAAACAACTACAAACTTAACAAAAAAATTCCCAAAAACAGAATGGCCATTTGTCCCTTTCAACAAACGCACTACGAACAAAAAATTGACCTTATTACTTGAAGGAACCCACAACGAACAACGAAATACCCAAACACAAAACGGACCAACTAAGGAAATAACCACCAAATAACCACAAACAAAAAGGACAAAAGGAAGAACAAACTTACCTTGCTCGTCGAAGGACCTTGCTGAGTGGAAGCATCCATGCCTCGTCGAAGACACACTCAACACCGCCAACACAACAACGATGATGATGGTCACAATGACCGAAAGAACGAATCCGACCACCACACCGGAATGAGAATACCATTGGACCTACAGTCATAAGGGCAAATGTGTAGAAAATGGTTAGGTTTCACGAAACAACAATACAACCTATGTACTAGAGAATACGTTACTATTTGAACACTTCGACTTACCAAAATAACAAAAACTAACACACAATCAGAATGGCAGAGATGACCTTTCACCAAACGCACAAAACGAGAGAGACCAATGCTTTCACCAAAACCAGAGACAGAGAGATAGCGCTGCCTTTACCACTTCAACAAACAAATAACAATGAGTCACAACACAAAAATGACCAAAAGACAAAGATAGTAAGGGAGTGGGTTCACCGAAAAATGAAAGAGAGAGTGCTCCTCGGAGAGAACGAAAGAGCCAATCAATGGGTTCATCGGAGATTACAAGAGAAAACCAAAGAGATTGTGGTAATCTGAGAGGACGAAAGAGGCAATGAGTGGGTTCACTGGAGAAAATGAAACGAAATAGATAGTGCTAATCGGAGAGCGTTTCTGCAGCACGGTAGGGCATTCGCTGGTGGTGAAAAAAGCTTTGGAGAGAAGCGAATAAGCACGAAAGAGAAAACGAAAGCACAAAAGAAACCGCCAAACGAAAATTTTGGTTTTTTCATTCCAACTATGCCCTTGCATGTACTGAACATCAGTTTTTTTTTTTTATTTAAAATGCACCAACCACATTTTGACACCTGGATAGTGTCAAATTGTGTCAAAATGTGGTGTTGAAATATCATTTTGCAAAGAAAAACTCCATGGAAGCCTGTCTCTGCCGCAGCTGTGTGCCACCGTCACCACAAATACAGCCATCGTGGGTCGCGGTCTGAATCTTCGCCGGTGACGACACTCGTTGCCAGAGCCACCGTCGGCTACAGCGCCAAGATCCCCTTCGTTTTCCTCTCTTCGCGCGAGGGAAACCCTCTTGTTCGTGAATGACATCGGTCGTTCGTCGTCGCAACGGTGTAGCTGCCACCTAATCAGAGTCGTCGCCCTCCGTCGAGTTCCCTCCACCTCCATTACGTTGCCGTCAACATCGAGCCAGCTGCACCAAGCTCTCTCTTCTTCCTCTGTTGCTCTGTACAACAGCCCAGACTCACCACCGGATACAGTGCAAGCCATGGCGTCGGGTTCTGCTCTGATCTTCTTCTTCTCGGCTTTAACTAACTACAGCTTCTTGATATTGGATTCCTCTTCGGCGGAGACAAAGATCTCACTGGCCCTTTGGTTTGGTTTTTTATTTGAGTTGTGAAACTGAGAATTGAGATTACAGATTTGGAATTGGTGTTCGAAATGGGATCTCTCACAACGCCGTCGCTGCGATGAAGGCTGCTGCAGATACTGTTGTGGTGGTTGCTGCCTCACGGTGGAAGGAGCCATCACCCGAAATCACCCTTGCTAACGTCGCTGAGTCTATTGCTCTATTTTCCTTTTCGACCTTGGTTTCATTTTTGGCTGTCCTTCATTGAATTTTGTTTTGTATGGTAATGGTTGATAGATAGATGCTTGGAAGAAAGGTGGTGATAGTATGTTTTGTAGTGTTGGGTGTGGTGTGATGTGCCTTTCTGTGAAAGGTGGATAGGGGATGTTAATGGAGGTGAATGGAGAATGATTGAGCAGAGGCTAGTAAGTAATTAGTTGAAGCAATGCAACGTGGTTAGTGATGGTTCTGTTAGTGATGAGTAAATGTCAATTGTGCTTGATGAATTATCTAGGGTAATGATGAAGATAAAAGGAAAATGTTGCCCAAAAGATTATGGAGGGCTGGGATGAAGATCGTGGGTGTTGGAGGTGTGTGTCCCCATCAGTGGAAGGAAGAAGGTGATCCTGAAATTATGGAGGATGAATTTTGTTGTGTGGTCTGGACGTGTCCGAGGAAGTAGCGAGTGAATGTTGGTTTGGGTCTATCGGAGGAATTGAAAGTTGTATGGTTATTGAACTAAAGGCCATTGTGTTGGTGAAAAGGAGGCAGGTTTGTCATCAAAGTTGCATAGGCCGAGAGAAACGAGATGAAGATGGGGATACTGGTTGTCGGTGTTGATAGAGAATCATGTGTGTGAACGATGATGGCATTGGAGGTGTGTGATGTTTTTCCCAGTCTCCTTGGGTCGGAACCTTGAGTGAGTAACGTATAAGGAAGAATTAGGAGTGAAAGGCCAAAATGTGGTTGGGGGTTGGTATGGTTTTTTTTGCAGAGCAGAGTGGTGGTGTGTGTGATTGAAGGAGATGAATTCCGTTATGTCCCCCCTGTGCCCTTTCCAAAACGTGTTCTTTTTTTACAACAAACTTTTTTCCTTTTTTTTTTTTTTTTTTACGTTTCCCTCTTCTTTCTTTTTTTTTTATTATCATTATTTTCTTTTTTTCTTTTCTTTTCTTTTTTTTCTTTTTAATTTTTCCAAAAGAATAAAATAAAAAACTAAATCAAAGTAAACTAAAAATTAAAAATAAAAAAACAAAATAAAATAAAATAAAAAAACAACAAATCCTATTATTTAGTCACCCGGACGAAATTGGGTGTTGACACAATGCATCACCGTAACATGTGGAATCAAAAGAAGTAAAGGAAAATATAAAGGAAGAGTAAAGGTGTTTCTTTTCATTCACCCAGAATAACATTTCCAAGCTCCCAAAAATAATGTTCCAACTGAGAATATCATGCTTTGAAAGTGACGGCTGCTAGGTTTTTAATCCCTAGGGCCATGTGTCATCTTTTAAGGATGGGTGGGGTCCACCCAAAAAGAAAACCCTAGGGAGGTGCCAAGTGTCTTACAACTTTGGGTCCATCATAAATTTTGCCAACAATGGCCCAATGTGCACAAGTTTAATGAAAGCTTTCTATACTACTAATTTTCAATGTAATTAAAATTTGAAATGCCTAATTGTAGAGTCTTTAATTTATTTGCCTCCTTCCTAATGCTCCAAAATATATCTCCAATATTTTCCCTGCAGTTAAAAATACAATTAATCAGCTCAGAAAATTCAAATTAACTAAATTAAGAATTTCCGATCAAAATAAGCATAATTAGGAAAAACGGGAAAATATCGGACAAATAAGCACAATTCCCTAATTAATCCTAGTACAATAAACTAAGTGAAATCAATAAAATATCGAATCATCAGGCCTTTTCCACCATCGTTTAATAATGAATATATTTTGGTGGCAATTGATTATGTGAGTAAATGGGTTGAAGCTATAGCATGTCCAAAGAATGATGCCAATACGGTGATAAAATTCTTGAAAAGGCAAATCTTCTCACGTTTTGGATCCCCCAGGGTACTTATTAGTGATGGGGGGTCTCTTTTTTGCAATGCTCAACTTGCCAAGGTACTTAGACATTATGGGGTGAAACATAAAGTGGTTGCACCTTATCACCCAAAAACGAATTGTCAAGATAAAGTCTCTAATAGGGAAATCAAGAGGATATTAGAGAAGACAATCACTTTTTCACGAAAAGATTGGTCACATAAATTAGATGATGCTCTTTGGGCATATAGGAAAACTATGAAGACTTCCATGGGGTTATCACCTTTTCAGATGGTATATGGGAAAACATGTCACTTGCTAGTAGAGATGGAACATAAGGCTTTGTGGGCTTTGAAATTTTTAAATTTTGATCCTCATGAAATTCAAAGCAAGCAAAGAAATCAGTTGTTAGAGCTTGAAGATATGCAGTTACATGCATATGACTCATCTAGGAGCTATAAAGAGAAAGTGAAATTTTATCATGACAAAAAGCTGATAAAGAGAGTCTTTAATCCAGGACAGCAGGTGCTATTATTTAATTCACGATTGAAGTTATTTCCTGGGAAGTTGAAATCAAAATGGTCAGGACCTTTTGTGATAAAGCGTGTATACCCAAATGGAGCTGTGGAATTAGAGACTCCAGATAAGGATGGTCAGTAGCGGAGTTGAGTGGTGAATGGTCAGAGGCTCAAACAATATCTGGGAGGAGAGGTGGAGCAATTCTCCACGGTGATGATGTTGGTGGATCCATGAGGTTTGGGTCAGGCTCGTGACGTTAAACAAGCGCTATTGGGAGGCAACCCAAGTTTTATTTTTCTTTTCCTTTTGTACTTTGAATTAGTAGTATAGGTTAAATTTTATTTTTGTGTCTATACTTGGCTTTTACACTGATTCTAATGATGGTTTAATTTTATTGCATGATGAGTTATTTACTAATGATGATTGATTGTGGATGATGATTGAGAATGTGTGAATACTGATATCCAGGTTAATGGTTCACTAACTATATGAATAGATGAGTAAGTGGTTTATGATTGTGATTTTGATGCTAAGCAGGATTCATGAATGAGAAGTGAGAAAGCATGATTATGTGAGGTATTGAGCTTCAGAGTTTTTATTGATGTATGCACTGTTCACAGGGAATCATGAATGATATTGACTTAGTCTTGATAATTGATTGAATTGCATGTTTATGTCATATGATCAAGGCCATGCTTGGAAATCCTTACTTAGCCAAATTTTCACCCAAAGTGTTTAAAATCATATACCCTTTTTGAACCTTAGCTTAAACAATATGAAAACCCTTGTTTGAATTGATTAACCTTGAGTTGGGTTGAGAATAATTGTATGTGTTGAAAAGGTTCAAGTTTGGGGTTGTATGGGGAAAGTGAAAGGCAAAAGAAAAAGCATTGAGTTCAAAAGCTGAAAAAGAAAAATGCATGAGAAAAAGAAAGGAAAAGAAGAAAAGAGAAAAAGCATGTAAAGCGAGCTCAATGTAAAAGGAAAAAGGGAAGAAGTTGGGAATGAATGAGATTGGTTAAAAAGAGAGTGTGCTTGAACTTTGAATGATGGTTTAAACTCTCTTAACTCAAGGATTTTGTATTCTAGAAAAACCATTTTTTCTTGATAGCTCAGCCTCATTTCAAGCCTTCGAAAAAGTCTTTGTGATGACATTTGCATGTGAAGATTTTGATTGTTTTAGATGAATGGCAATATTGTTTTATGTGACATGTGAACATTAGAGAGTAGAGTGACCTCCTAAACACTTGAGTGATTGAGTGAAACACTTGCTTGGTGAGAATTGTTAAATCCATGTTTATATCTATGCTTAGTTGATTGATCATTCATGAACAAAACATCTGTTGGAAAAGATTGATTATGTGAACTGAATTGGATTGAAAGCATGCATGCATCTTTATAGGAGTCCACTGAAATCTGAATTGTATAATAACTTATTGTGAGAAAAAGGAATTTTGAAAAGTGTTGAATTGTTTGATGAAAAAGTGGAAAGCCAAGTTTTGTGTTGTTTACTTGAGGACAAGCAAAGTTCTAAGTTTGGGATTGTGATAACGGTCTAAAAACCGTTATTTTCATACTTAAATTCATATCTTTACTTTGCCAATTGACTCACTTGCATTTGCATGTTTATTTTTTGTTTTGCATTCACACAACAAATTTATTTCTTTTCAAGTCTTATAAGGTTAACTTACATGAAAGATAGGGCCTAAGAGTCCCTTGGGAAAACGATACTCGGACTTACCGTTTATATATTACTTGATAACAATCTGGTACACTTGCCAGGGGCTTAACACTTGTCGACTTATTTTTCTTTTCTTCTCAACTGGCTCCCTAAAAGGAAAAATGCTGAGAGGGATGGCCTTAAAGACCACAAGTTCTTAAGTCGGTTTAAGGGTTTCCTGTGTCACGATCAGTGTTGCCTTACCGACCGTCGGTGCTCCCGAACGGGGTGTGTGTGGGTGCTCAGAAGGAGGAAGGGGCCTTAGCGACAGTCTTCGCAATTTCTTTCAACGACTTAGAAGACTCCTCGAGTTCAACCTATTTTGTTGCGACAGGCCTACCTTATTTATAGGCAACGAATCGCGGACCCAAAAACCACCTCAATTATTGGATGAAGCAAGATCCAACAGTTCAATTCAAAAAACTCTAGAACTTACACCTTGTGCGGGAAACGAAAAAATGCATCCAATGGTTTAAAACAAATGACCCTACAACTTACTCTCAACACGAGAAATAAAGACCACCCACCAATGGTAACAATTTCAAAATTAAGTCACACTCCGAACCGGACGGAACACACGCACTAACCAACATCCCTAAAGTCCCTTCGCCAAACCTGTTTGTCTCGGACTTGGTGGGCTTGTTACTGTAACATCCCGATTTTTTGGGATGTCTCGATTATTAGGGGAAATTTAAAATTTTTAAAATCATAATATCATCGCGGAAATCCACTTATAAAATACTGAAATTAGTACAATAAAAACAAAATAAAATAAACCCGATTACATTGTCTCTAACATTTATAGCACGAAAACTTTATTTAACATAAGTATTTTATTTCCACTCTCGCGTCTCTATCATACATTTGAAGCATCTGCAACATCTGCTCCCGTATAACTAAAAGTTGTACGATCATCGCAAGAGACACACAACCACAAACACAAACAAATATGGGTAAGTTATCATAACACAACCAATAACAATAAAAATATGTACAAGATTAGTAAGCACGACTTAATAATAATACCATTAAGCTACAATGTTAACCTTACTCACATAATTGTTTCTATACTATGAACATAATCAACATCCTCGTTAACTATAATGTGACTATACCCTCCACGTCATCATTTTCCATCACATTGTCATCATGAATCTACATTACATGTACCTCCACCAAAACTAACCTCATCACGAATCTTTCATCATGAATCACGCCATGAGCCTCCACAATACCATAACTCCACAGTGGAAAGAATCAGTCACATTCAAAAATTCTAATGTACTCAAACTAAACCCTCCACGGTTTCACTCCAATAGTAAATTACAATTAAATAAATAAATAATAAATAAATAAATAAACATCATTCCAAATAAATAATTAAATAAATATCATTCCAAATAAATAAATAAACAAATATTATTCAATGTCAATCCAAATTAATAAATTATTTATTACTTTAATTAACCAAGTCCTGTTACTTTTCAATTAATTTCTAATTCCAAATTATTTAATACTTAATTTTAATTAATCTAATTTCCCATAAATTACTCTCCTTCTTACTCCAAATTAATTTCTCTTTCCAAGTAATTAATTTGATTCCAATTAATTACTAAATAATAAATTCTTACTTATAATAATAATTAACATCATTATGATTTTCTTTTCTCTCTTTACAATTTCATTTTTATCAATTAACGTCAATAATTAATTAATTATATTTTCCATTACTCTAATTTTAGAAACATAAGATTAATTTTAAGTTCTCTTATTATTAATACTTTTGGTCTATGTTCTAGCAAATCTGTCGAATTAAAGAAACAACTTTGGGTCCAATTAAGTCCAAACAGCACAACCACAATCCAAGGTTGTCGGTAGCCACTGCGAGCCCCTGGTCTCACAACACATTTCACTCCATCACCTTCACTGAAAGTTCGTAATTGCCAAGAACAGAGAATCCCAGAAAACCAAAACAAATTCTACTACCCACCATCCCAAAACCTCAATCATCAATCCACCGACGAAGGTCAAGAACACAAGATTATCAAAACACTAAAACCCAATTCGAGAGAACAAGAACAGAACGCCCTAAGATAATTCCCGAATCAAAAATCAAGAGCACAAGGACATCAAAACAGCACCCAATTTCAAACCCCAATTCGAGCAAAACCCCCAAGGTCGTGAATTTTGAATGGAATTGATGCTTTCCCTGCAACGAAAACTCAGAAACATAATGAATCTGGAAAGAAGAGTTCTCGCAAAAGCCCCAAATCGAAACCGTAAATCGCATGACGCGCCAACAGTGAGAACAAAACCCTGTGCTTCAAAGTCGCCGGAGTTCGAAATTCCGCGAAGGCGTCACTGCTGCCACACCCGCGAACGAGGACCATCGTGCCGCGGAGACGAATACGTGCCTGTTGACAAAAATGCCTCCCTTCCCTGCATGAGGCAAACCTGAACTGAGAAGAAGAAGAACGACAAACGCGTCACCGCGAGCCACCTGGAGAAAATGAAGACGCCGTCGCAGTCACAGCCTCTCCACGCTGTTGTTGTCACCCCCAAAGACCCTAGTAAGAAACGCAGAGAAGGAAAGGGAAAGAAGTCTCCTGGTTTGCGCGAGACTACAAGGAACAACCCAGAACTGGGTCTATCTGAGAGAGGAAGAAGCTATGCTTTGGAAAAGTTCCAGAGTGAAAGAAGAAGGAAAAAGTTTATGATTAAACTTATTAAGAGTGAATTAGCTTTTGCAAGCTAATTAGGGTAAATAGGTGAATCTAATTGAATTAAACAATTAGAATTACGAAAGTAATTAGAATTTACTATTTACAGAGGTTAACGTATTAAACATTAAAGATTCCCAATCTTTAATTATTTTTAATTAACATGATCAGGATTCTCAATCCTTAATCGTCCAATTATGTTAAACAATAAATCCTAATCTTTCGTAAACTATTAATTATAATTGAAAAGAAACTCCAATTTCTCATAAAGTATTAATTATAACTAAAATGAAGCCATAAACCCTAGGTACTATATACTTTCTGAAACAGAACTCAATCACATGAATTCTTATTAACATAAACTTCTTAATCTCTTATACAGAATTTAATTTACGTAAACTTTTAACAATAAAGAACTCAATTAGCACATGAATTCTTCTATCATTCAATTACATAGAATTCAATTGCTTGAATTCCAAATGATATTAACGTAATAATACTCAATAAACAATGTCATTTATTTATGATTAAAATATCAATCAACAATTCAAACATCATTTTAACACATCAAAAATATTCCATCATGATATTGAGCATTGAATTAAATTATCCACCATTTAAATGCAAAGATAGCTCTTCATAATACTCAAGAAAATTTTCACATTCATCACACAATAAAGAAAAGTAAGGTTTTCATACCTTAGCCAATTACAGAGCATCAATCACTAATAGGTCTTTACACTTCTAATATATCTTTTAAAAGAAAAGATTTCTCTTCTTCAAAGAAAGTTTCTGACTTACGATGCTCTCTATTCTCTTTCTCTCCATTCTTAACGTAATCTCTTTTCCTTTCTTTTATAAACCTCCTTTTTATTTTTATTTTAAATAAATAATATTATAATTAAAAGAAACCACTAGGTAGTGTTCCTATAATATCTCAAGTGGTTTTAAACAAAATAACCTCCTATCCTTTCTCTTTTTTTTTTTAATTTTCAACTTATATTATTTAAAGTACTTTTCATTATTTTCTACACCCTTATTTATAACTTTCACACCTCAATTACAAAATGGAAAGGACGTTCTTGCCCTTAAGAAAATATAAATAAAATCAAACAAATGTTTCACATGAATCTCTCTCTAAGATCTGAACTCTCTTACATTCAATCCTAAATAAATATATTTATCAACAAACCAACACATCACACTAGAATATAAAACATCACAAATTTAACAATCAGACGATAACAAGTGTTACATTTATATATACAAGATAAATAAATAATATAGAACTTTATGTTCTTCTCAAGACTTGCACACCAACTGAACTGCACAATACCTTGTAAACTCATGTAGATTTTAATAAAACATATTTAAGACTTATTTATAAACTCTACATTTTCTTGGGTCTTACAGTTACTGTATGGACCGATGATCTACGCCTACCGGTTGGTCAACCACATAGGAAGTAAATTCTGGAAAATCCCACAACTAGGTAAATTGAACAGTCGAACACCCAGCTTTGTGACCATTCAGTCCAAGGATCTCATTTTTTTATTAACAAGATAAAAACATACTTAGATAATATTGGGTCACAATTGGGTCAACCCTAATCAAAAGACCACTTTGAAACCTATAAATACAGAGGTAAGATAAAGAGGTTAGTGGTTGCATTTATTAGACATTTAAGACTTAACTCTGATAACCGATCGGTGATTGAAAACTAACTTGAGTATCGGAATGTCTTTAACAAGTACCCACCACTCGGATTTGGACTCTACTGAAGATTCTATAAGACCTAAAGAAAAATAAAATGAAGTTGAAAGAATTGAGTGGATCAAATTATAAAAGAGTAGTTCTCAATCCTACATATTAAAAACTTAGATTACTTAATCTGGATTATCCATGTTTATATATTAATTAATTCAAAATAATCATTTTTTTTTGGATTATACAATCCGAAAATAATCATACTTTTAAATTATTTAATCTAGAATAATTTAATCCTCAAAAGCCTTATCCGAAATTGTATGTATTCCAAAATAACCATATTTTTATATAAAAATATGTAACCTATCATATTTTTAGATTACTTAATTCAAAATAACCATATTTTAATAATCACATCTCATGATTAATTAATCCAAAACAACCATATTTCCTACTTTTCTTTAATACACAGTAGTCACATTCATAAATTGCATAACTTAAAATCGCTATGATTAATTACTTAATCCAAAATAACCATATTCATGAATAAGTTATTTGTAGTAACTATATTCATGGATTACTTAATTTATAATAATATTTTTATATTACACAATTTAGAATAATTATATTTTTAAATTATACAATCTAAAATAATCATATGACCAAATTATAACTATAGTTTGAAATTATGCGATCCAAAATAATTATGTTATGAAATTCTTTAATATAAAGTAACCATTACTAAATTACTTAAGACGCAAAATAATTGTATTCCAAATTACTTAATCCAAAGTAATATTATTTTCAAATTATTTTAACTCATAATAATTATACTCTTATATACATATATAAAAAAAAAAAAAGCATAATTCATACTAACCATAACTATATTGAATTACTTAATTCATAATAACTATACTCTCATATTATACAATTTGGAATATCCATATTCTTAAATTATACAATCTAGAATAATGTCAGTAGGATTATTTCAATGGCAAGTCCATTAGTCACATATTAAAAAGTAATAAATATATTTTTTTTTCAAAAAGTTTGTGCAATCTATGATAATAATTGTAATCAATAATTAAATTAGACAGAATATTTCAACCATTTGTATAGATTTATTAGGAATTAAATTTAAGCAAAATGAAAATTAAAACACTTTTGGATTTTTTTTCAAACACATAGGATGTAAAATAAATTAGAAATGATACGAAAAGTTATTGTTAAGTTTACACGAACCTCATTATCATACATATAATTACTTAAATAATTTTCAATTTCATGTTAAAGTCAATCGAGAAGTTACTTAAACTTTAATTTATTAATAGAACAAGCCTAAGTTTCTTTATTAGGATTCAATTCTTTGAGTACTTAACAAACAAATTTGCTTTTACAATACGAGATTAAGATGACTAATGAGTCAAACTTCATGCATAAATACAAGCTTTATTACATATTTTGCTCCACTCCTAGATCATAAAAGATATTTCCCATTGCCCAATGAGTCAAATGTCAAGATATGGATAATCAAACCACAAGACACATTTAGTAAAGAAACAAAATGCTAACATTGAATACAAATATGTATACATATATAACCCTAACCAAATTGGGTTTAGTTCTTCATTGTGATAAATAGCTAAAAAAGGAAAGATGAACAAAGGAAGAAGATGCAAATTCAAGGAGGAATAAGGTAGTGCTCCCATAAGCCCTATCAACCATTTAATCTCTCCAAGATGTATGTTTTGTGCTTTAGAACACCAAAAAGTACATTCTCTCTTGAGGAAACAAGAAGAAATAGATAAAAGTGTGATCAGCAAAAGCACTACCCAACGTAACCCATTCATTGTTGGGTACCCTAACAAAACCATTATCTCTATTCACTTAGCGCTCAACCTTGTAAGGGTGGCATCCAACATGAGTAACTAACCGGAACTAACACTTATTGCGAGTTAGGTGGTGTCTAGCTCCAATGTGGAATTTTCTCTTTGTATGTGGCATCAATAGAGGCTTATGTGAGACCTAGCACCCGTGCTCTTTTGTCGTTTCATTCTTTGACTTTTCATCCATTCTTCTTCGGATTCCAAACTTGCTTGACTTAGATATAAAAACTTATTGTTTAATATTTAGATAAAAATTATTAGTGGTATAATTAGATGAGAGTAACAAAAATCTAATTATTTACAAAAACAAAATTAGAATGAAAACTAAGTTAAAAGTTAGAAATGAATTTATTTTATTAATGTAAATTAAAATAATGATTAACACTTACATTATTAAATAACCATATGCCCAAATTATGACCATATATATTTGAATAATGCAATCCAAAATAATAATATTCCCAACTTACTTAAAAAAAAGTAATCATATTCATATATTACTTAATCTAGAATAATCATACTCCTGAATAACCTAATTGATATTATCCATCTAATAAGATTTCTTAATCATCAATAATCATATTCTTAAGCTAATTAACCCATAATAATCATATCATCATATCACTTAACGAAGAATAATCATATTTCTATACTACACACTTTAGAATAACAATATTATCTTATTGCTTAATCAGACTAATCAACCATGTTCCAAGACAATTCATAACGATAATATTTACAAATAACCAAAATAATCATGTTTCTATTTTATATAACTAAGAATAACCATATTTTTGAAGTGTTGTATGTTATTAAAATTCATTAAAATTTGTCGAATGTTGGAAAACTAGTTTAAAAGGGTTACAATTTGTCATTAGAAAACAAATTCTACACAATAAAAGAAGTATAAGGCAAACATATATTTCAAGTAAAACTAAAGAGAGAAATATTTGCTTTAAATTTGTTTGTGGAGAAGCAAAATTGATTTTTCAATACAAATAACATAAGTGAATTTTGGTTCAAAAAAGAAGAATATGAAGAAGAGAAAGAAAAACAAGTTGGTCTTGTAATACAAAAACTCAAGTCTAAAAGTGGTGTTAGAATGTAAGGTTGACATAAGCAAAGGAGCAAACTATTCTTCTATAAAAGAGTGAAAGAGGAAACATGATATTGTTATTAAAGAAAAAAATATGTTTTAGAGAAAGTTGAAAATGTAGAGTATAGTAAAAATTGTATAAAAATTTGAATTTAGAATTCAAGACAATTCAAATAAAGATAATACATTTAATTTAAAAATGTTGGTTTAATTAGTACTTTTGGAACGTTGTAACTTACCAATTTCAAGTTCCTTTTAAACATTGTGTCACCTGTACATATCACCATGTCAAGTCATTCTAATTTAAACGTTGTTAAGGCTAATGTAATAAAAGGGTCAACATTGTTCCATTTTAAAGAATATTGGGATAAAATTGAGTCAAAATAAAATAGGAAAAAAAATTGAATATCTGGCAAAAAATATAAGGACCAAAGTACTAATCAAACCAAAATATTTTCAATAAAAGTTTAGACTAAAAAAATTTGAGTGGGAGAAAATTAATTAGGAATAAAAGATCACATTGTTGAAGCTCTCACTTGTAAGGGAAACAATAATCTAATAATAAAAAATATTAAAGTAGATGGCAAAATAATTCCCCAAACTTATAAGAATTTTTAGGAGTGACAAGAATATAAAATGACAACATCAATCACAAAAAGAAACACCAATATTTTTAGGGTGTTGCTCCCTACACCTCCCCAAGTGGGACTTGTACCTCCCCATTAATTTAATTTATTTTAAAAATATTCTACACCTCTAACTATTTTCTTTATTCCAAAAATACCCTACACCTCCCCACTATCTTTAACAATCTTTCTCTTTTTCTCTATATTAATGGACCATTCACGTGGTTCAGATTTGAATTTGTAACATACTACAAAATATAAAATTCAGAGGATACTTCAATAGTAGTACTTCTACCATTTCCATTTTATAAAATTAAAAGTTAGATGCAAATACAAAATAATAAACATAATAATATTAATAGTAAATAATGATATATTATTATTATTATTATTATATACTAACTTTATAATGACGAAAG
>NW_014542002.1:294705-310217 GCF_000741045.1 Vigna radiata var. radiata | reverse complement strand
AATTATAGATATTATATGTAAAAAAAAAAAAAGATACATGTATATAAACATTTTTCTAGAAATTTAGAACAAAATTTTACCATTTATTAAGTAATTTAAAAAGAAAAAATATATTCAACAATGAAAATAAGATTGAATCAAACTTATTTAAGAAAATATATCTAACTTCAAATTTAAGTCATGTAAATGCATGAGCCATGTAAATGCTCCATTAATGTAGAGAGAAAGAGAAAGAGAAAGATTCTTAAGGATAGTGGGGAGGTGTAGGGTATTTTTGGAATAAAAGAAAATAGTGAGGAAGTGTAGAATATTTTTGAAATAAATTAAATTAATAGGGAGGTACAGGTCCCACTTGGGGAGGTGTAGGGAGCAACACCCATATTTTTAACAAGAGAAAAGTTTCTCAATGTGAAAAGTAAAAGCCCACAAGCGAACAATTTCTAACTACAAACTTCGAATAAAAGATAACAATTTCTAACTACAAACTTCCAATAAAAAATAATAATAGTCCAGATGAAGAACGATTTGTAACGAATATGTTTAGTTTTCAACCTAGTTCAACTTGGAAATTAGAATCTTAATGAAGTTGATTGATGAATATGTGAACTAGTCTTTTTGTTCTCTTTCTCTCTCAGGTATAAAATTAAGATTCTTTTTATTTTATTAAAAAGATTCCTCTCCATATTGATTAAGGGACAAAATAAGTTTGACAAATTTAGGTATTGTATGTACAAAGTTGGAAACTCAACCCAACACTCACACCAAGTCATTAAGAATGTAATTCTTTTAGGATTGGGGTGGGAATGGAAAAGGAAGAACAGGAAGGAAAAATTAATGGGAAGTGAGTGAAAAAATTGTAGATTTGATTCATACGATAGAAAAAAAAAATTAATTAAAAAATATAGTAAATTATGAAAACACTCTTTATTAAATTTTGATATAAATGGGTACTAATTAAGATTTTAAATTGATTAAGTAAAATAATTAATTTATAGAATAAAAAAATAACATTTAATTTTTTTGTTAATAACATTTCATAAAAATACATAAATTTAAAGAATAATTAATTTTTAATATAATTTTATATTTCTATACAAATTTAATTTATTTTTTTAATACTCATTTTACAAAGAAATAAAACTACTAGTATCAAATAGAATGATTACAAATTTTAAAACGTTTTAAATCAACAGTTAAATATGTATTATATCGAGACTATCTCGGTTTTTTTATAAAATAATATATTCGACAAGTTTAAAATCATTATAGGAATGTTAAAAATCATCTAGACAAGTTTAATCAAGTTTAAATCACGAATTAGAGGTCTTAGAAGTTGAGAAAAATGACTAGAATTGGTAAAAAGGTGTGTGAGTGCATAATCTATAGATTGGGGTATTCTGCAGATTATGCTGACTCGTTATACGAATGGTCTCGCATAGCGAGTACATGCAGGGGGTGCTCTCTGCCTAGGTCATTCGTTGTGCGAGCAGGTGCGCTGTGCGAATGACTAGAGAGTGTTGCTCTCTGCCTAGTGATTCGCATAGCGAATCCTGTCACTGTGCGACTGGTGTTAGCTTAGAGCCTTTGCCAAATTAATTAGCAAGGCGAGTTAAGGCACAAAGCGAGTCTTTAGGGAGGGTTAGTCTCTGTCTAGGCTCTCGCATAGCGACCTGAGTGATTATTACCTTGTTTGTGGTGTGCGCTATGCAAGAAGCTCCAGTCTCGGTATGCGAGTATGATGCGTTATGCGAGAAGTCCAGAGTCTAGTTGCTTTATTTATCCTTTGTTGTATGTTTGATTAAGTGATTGTTACCTTGTTTGTGGAGCATGCTTTAATGCTTATGGCCTTATCTCTTATAGCTTAAACATGTATGTTGATTATCGTCCAAAAGTATATGAATTGAAAAGGAAAGAGGTATGATTTCAAGGTTGCTTGTAGAAGTTAAAGTATAGAATCTCTTGGTGAGATTCTTAGTTGTTTAGAATGAGAGTAGGAGCTCAGTCTTGGGGGTCTTCCTGAAACTCCAATGGTCTTTCTTCTCACATAGAGAGGACTGAACGATGTGGTGAGGAGTAGCAAGAGGTCTTAGTCTTGGGGCTTCCAGTATGCCTCAAGGTCCGGAACAGGTTAACCTCGTGAGTGTGGCAAGGTGGGACCAAATGGTCAAGTATTATAAGCCACCACGTGTGCATGACCCGTCATAGCTCGACTATCATTCTAAGTCCGAACGAGTCAAGTCTAGTATATAACATGTTAGGATGTATGATTTAGCTAGCTTAGATTGAGGTTGACCCTTGTATGTTACATGCCATCATTGTATGCGTTTTGTATAACTAGCTCACCCTTCTGCTTGTTTCTGTTCCTGCTTATGTGTGGTATTTTCTTTTGCAATGATCATTTACTTAGATGTGAGCAGAGGTAGATGAGGTGCCCTTGGAGTAGGCCTTGGAGGGAGATAACAGTGTTGCTTAGTGTAATTAGGACTCATACCTACTTCAGTATATTTTTGAAATACTCTTTGTATTTAAAGATTTAAATTTATAGCCATTTTAGATTACTCTAAGTTAAATATTTTATTTACATGTTCTTAACTGTTTTATAATATTATATCTGATAACTTCTATATTATATATACTTGTTATATATATATATATTGGGATGTCACAATATTTAAATACAAGTGAGATTGAATAAAAGTTATACTTCAAAACATTTTATATTTATTTCTTATTTAATTTCGTTTATTTTAAAAAAATTATATAATTATAAAATTTAAAAAGACATTATTGTGAGATCTTTAGAGATTGTACAGTAGGTTAGTTTGATTCCATTTGTTTTAGTTTGTTATTGTCCCTTCAAAAATAGAATGGAACAACATGGTCTCTCATGGTTTTAGTCTTATAATTCGGATGCAAAATTATAATTCATTTATATTTTAAATTTTGACATATTTTTATTTTCAAATTTTAAAAATTAATGAATATATTAATTTCAAACTAATAATGTTAATTTTGTTTAGCTTGTTAAATTGTAGTTAAGATTGATATTTGAACTTAAATTAGTAAAAATAATCTAAACAAATTGAATGATTGAAATGTATTTAATACGTGAAAAAACTTTAATATAATTGTGTTAGAATGATTATATTAATTTATTTTTAAAAGTTAAAATAGGAACGAATTTCAATTTTATATCAAATTTAAGATTTAAAAATATATTTTATATATTTTTTTGGTTTAAACCATTTAGTTGTCCTTATTTTTGGAAGGTTTTTTCATTTTGATCATCGTCTTATTAGAATCCTTAATTGAGTCCCTATAAGTGCTAATTTCAATCAATTAAGCCCCTGCCGTTAAATTTAGTTAACGGAGTTAACTTTTTTTCACAGCTGGAAGGATGACCTGTTAATTTCGGTAAACGTGGCCTATTTAGAGTTGAAACATGGCATGAATTAGAGTTGAAATTGATTGAAATTAGCACTTATGGGACTCAATTCATGCCACGTTTCAACTCTAAATAGGTCACGTTTATAGAAATTAACAGTTCATCCTCTCACCTGTGCAAAAAAGTTAATCTTTTTAACTAAATTTAACGGCAGGGGCTTAATTGATTGAAATTAGCACTTATAGAGACTCAATTGGGGATTCGAATAAGACGGGATCAAAATGGGAAAACCTCCCAAAAATAGGGACAACTAAATGGTTTAAACCTATTTTTTTTAATTTGTTAAAATTAAATCATATAAATGTCTTTTTAAATTGATTTTTATACGTATTTCACTATAATGAAATTATAAATGTTATATATATATATATATATATATAGATTTTGTTAATACAGTTGACTAACTAATTAATGTTCAACTAACTTTTAAAAATATAGTCGTTATAGTGCAAGAGTATAACAGAATTTCAAAATAGATAACTAATGCAGTCGAATATGTAGCGCACATAGTCGACTTCAACAAGTAAAAACATTTTGAAATTCTTTCTTTCTCAAAATCACACAAAGCACTGATTCTCAAAATTTGTACAAAGATTTTAGCATAATTGAATCTATTAATAATGGAGTCGAATGTACTATTGCTTTGTTACACAATGATAAGTTCATAAAAGTGCTTGTGACTTTCATGCTTTAAAACATGTGCAATGCATCCAGAAAATTATGTATCATGTACAAGCTTAATGTATATGCATTCACACATCAATACAACATATAAACATGTTCAACAGATATATCAATCAATCAGTAGAAGAACATGTAACACAACAACAACATATGTGTGTTATTAAGCAATGTGTTGTCATCATCAAAAACTAGAGTGATATAGATATTGTGTTGTCAACAATCTCAAAAATCTCCCCCTTTTTTGATGATGCACAACCATGATTAATAACCAACCATGTTTGCACAACCGGATACAAAACAGAGTGACAAAAGATATATCACAGTTCAAATACTCTGCATGTAACATAATCTCAAGCAGCAAAATATCAAGTAGATATGAGACAAAATGAACATTATATGAGACAAAATGAACATTCTCCCCCTTTCATAAAGCTTTCATAAAATCTCTCCCCCTTTGTGCATTAACAAAAAAGGAGTGCTCTAGATATTTATGCTCATATTCAAACAGAGATGCATCAAAACAATATATGCAATTCTTACCCTTAACAAGAATTATCCCATTATGAACTATTAACATTGGTTCTACTTTAGACACCAATGTAATAGTGAACCCTACCACTCTAATGTGGAAGTCCTAGTACCTGCTTCAAGACACCAACTGAAAACTCTTACATCAAAAAGATTTACTCTTCATTTCCACCCTTATCCTCATTTCTGACTTGATCCATGCTTGACGTATACCAACTGGCTATTCTTCTTGAACCACTACACTTCTCTTGAAGATCAAAACCGCCAACGAAGAGATTGATACCCAACCATACCATCCTTGGGATCACACTCCTATCTTATAAAAAAAACAACTTCATCTTTCCTTCACTTGCAGTTGCCAAACTTCCTTGATTCCCATAACACTAATTGCCAACTAAATCTTAACCCATCCTTGATGTATCACCATTGTCTTCTTCTATAAAAACAATAAAGTCCGCTGGAAGACTAAAACTCCCTTAGAACAAGGGTTATAAGCAACCTATTCTCTCATAAGGTCAAGCTTCATACTTGTAAGGAAATTGCTTCACATAAACCTCCATCTTAAGTACTTTGATCACCTCTTCAAGTGCCACATAACATAGAATCTTCATCGAACCCTTACCATAACAAACATTATCATCTTACCCTCAAACTTCCCTCAAGAATTACCTCTTCAACTCGAAACCTCAAAAACACAAAGTTTGCCTCTAACCCAAAGAGTACCAACACCCCTCAATCAAACTTTCTGACTTGCTCTAAATCTCACAATCTTCCTGTCTTCGGTAACCCAACATCCAACAATCTCTTCTACCTTGATCAAACCTAGCCGACCACTAAACATCACCACAAAACCACATCCGACGAAAACTGACTTTACCAATCTTTGTGATCATTCTCAATACCCACTTTAGCTTATTATACTGCAATCACTCTTTTTCATAAACTTCAAAAACTTTTCTTCACTATTCTTGATTCCTCACGCTTTCGATCTTATTGTCTTACCTTTTCTTTTTAATTGACTTCCTGATGTGCTTCTTCCTTCGGTGCTTGAAGCCTTCCCCCTCAAACCGAGATCAAACATTCTTTCTATGCGAATTACTAATCTTGAAACATCATCCTAAGCTTGACTATGAATCATCCACTTGCTGAGAAAGCTTGACCAATCCTTCCAATTATATTACTTAACTCCAACCCTCTCGATTCCTCGTTCTTCTTCAAAGACCTAATGTTCTTAACTTAGAAATTATATCTTCTACTGAGCTCTCCTTAATATGCTTTATGTCTTACACAACTATTTCTCAAACTCTTCTTCTTCTAATTCCTTTCTAAACATTGACTCCTTTTATCGCACTTTAGAATTCTTATTCCCTTTTTAACTTAAGCTTTAAAGCCACCTACCACTTTCTCGTTTAAATCTCAATCGTTGCCGATAGCCTGAACCATGTTGCCAACTTCAATTAATGTTACTCTGTCGCTTACTAACACTTTCCTTTCTTTTAACCTCTAACTTTATTGATATATTTGAACCAAAACCGATTCCTCAAACCTTGCTACACTCATACTTACCCAAAGCTCCTCTTATTTTATCCCTTGGAACTCGTATCTTCTTATGAAACGTACAATATCTGACCTTCTGACTCTATTCTCAAAAACTTCTTCACCCCAAAAAATTTCTTATAAATTCCAATATCTTCACACATCCCTTGAAACATAAACTCTGGTCTTCTCACTCTTTATCTTCAAGGCAAGAATTTGCCTGAAAGGCATAAACCAATTCTAACGAAGGTCTACGGGTCAAGTTGTCATTGAATCTGCATTCCTCTATTACTATTGAGCACATTACACTACCACAAAGGCAAGAACAAGATAAGGATTTCTACCGACAATCAAACTAGAATCACTATGGAAAACAACACTGAAACCCCAACTCTTTCCTTTCCCAAACCTTCAGAATTAAGAAAGGAAAATCATCTCTGATATAGAGTAATGAGTGTGCACCCTCACTACTCTTATCAAGATGTTTTCTGTTCTCAATACTTCTGGTTAGATACATAACTTTACTATCTAGACCTGGAATAAATGGTAAACCATACCATTTAGACTCAACTCTTCACAGAGAAGACACGATAAACTTGCAACACACAGGTCATCCTAAGGACAAACTGCTCTGATACCATAAATGTGACATCCCAATAATACATGTCATGCATATAAAATAAGACATCATCACATACAATACTAGAAAGCAGTTAGACATGTACTTAAGTATAAGGATTACAGTCATCCACAGAGTGAGTAAGAATTTGAAACTTAAAATGCTAGAGTATCTCAAAATAAATTAAGCTAAAAGTGTCTCAAAAGAACATAAAAAAACTAATAAAGTCCTAGAGTGTGTAAGCAGCAACATCTTCATTTCATTCCAAGACGTTCTCTAGGGAGACCTCATTCTCCTATGCTCACATCCAAGTGGGTGATCATTGCAAGGAAAAAAAAGCATACAACATGGCACAAACAAGAAAATGCAAGGGTGAGCAAATTATATAAAAAGAACATGCATCAGGTCAAACATAAGACACACAAGAATTAAGTTTAATCTAAACAGTTAAAGCATACAACCTACACATGTTACATTCTAGACTTGACTCGTCCGGACTTTAGAATGAGAGTCGAGCTACGGTGGGTCTTGCATTCGTGGTGACTTATGAAACTTGGGTTCCCCACCCTGCCACACTCACGAGGTTAGCCTATTCTGCGCCTTGAGGCATACTGGGAGCCCCCAAGACTAAGATCTCCTACTACTCCTCACCACATGGTTCAATCCTCTAGGTGAGCTTGATTGACCATTGGAGTTTCAGGATGACCCCTAAGACTGAGCTTCTTACTTTCATTCTAAAACACTAAGAATCTCACCGAGAGATTCTACACAGATGGAACTTAGTTTACCACTTGGATCGTACTTTCATCACTTGGTAATCATATACTTTTTGCCACAATAAACACATACATACACTCAACAATATACATTTCTTATTGGTCACAAAATATATAACACAAGTCTTATTACCTTTCATAATTATTATTATCGAAATATATACATAAAATCACCCATCTCAAAACCTTCAAATAACAATAAAATTATTCAGTTTAATAATTTAAACTCCCAAAACATCTATAATATACTAACCTCTTCTGACTTACCACCCATATTACTAAACATGACCAAGATAATATATATATATATATATATATATATATATATATATATATATATATATATTATATTAATATAATATATAAACCCTTTAACATCAATTTCCTAAACCAACTACTTTCCTATACTAAGCCACCCCTGCATCACATTCCACTATTCCTTACTTTATTATTTTTTTTTCTTTAACACCAAACTTTATCTACTTGGTAAGTAATCAAAGAGACACTCTCCAAGCATGCAGTGACAATACTTCACCCGATTCAACACTTTTAAACCCAAAAGTAACTCTTACCAATCTCCAAACGTAACTCTTCAAGTTCTCTCTCCAGCTCATTACTCTTTATCTATACAAACCACCCCTCTGCATAAAGAAATCCAAACACCACAAAAAAGAATGGAAAATGATATTTTAACACCATTTTTTGACACCATTTTGACACTGCACACGTGTCAAAATGTAGTTGGACGATTTCAAATTAAAAAAAGCTGAGGCAAGGGCATATTTGGAAGAGAAAAATCAAAGTTTTTTTTTTTTTTTTTAATTTGAAATCGTCCAACCACATTTTGACACGTGTGCAGTGTCAAAATTGTGTCCAAAAATGGTGTTAAAATATCATTTTCCAAAAAGAATCATTAGATTCATATTTACCAAAAGCTCTTGGTGAACCCATACCAATTAAATTTATCATTTTCTCTCTCTCGTGTAACCCTTCCCACACAAGGATTTACTCCTCTCATCTACACTACTCATAAAGTCTTTAACCTCATTTTTCTACCATCGAAATCTATCACCATTGTTAAATAAAGGATGGTAGCCAACATTCCAAAAGAGGAAATTCTTCTCCTCTGTGTTTTCCACGTTCACGCACCACTAAAAAAAACACTCCTTAGACTTCTCCTGATGGGCCCTCACCATGCATAAACCAATTTAAATACCCACTCTTCCTATCTTTCACGGTCTGGGACGTGTGCAACCACACAAAACACCCTTTTTCTCTCTTTCTATTTCTCTATTTCAATATTAAAACTCTTTCCTAGAACTCATCATTAGTAAAAAAAAATGCAGAACAATTTATACCCAAGAAACCAAAACCAGAAACAAGACAACAACTAGATCTCTATGAACATCTAGAATTTCATGACAATATTACATCACAAAAACAACAAATTAAAGTAAGCTCCCCTTTGACATATACTCATTCCCATAATTTACAGAATAATTACAATATCATAACCCATACCACTCAAGCACAAAATATGACATTTAAGACGAACAAAAATATTATTTCAGAAATTAACCTACAAACGTATCAAACAAACCATTTAAATTATAATAAGCTTCCCTTACCTGGTTTTCTCAAGAGCAGCTAATTGAAAACGCCCTAACAAGAACCCACTCAGAGTTGAAATTACTGAACCTACAAATCACCAAATTGGTGATAGAACACAGCTCTTAGAAGCAGAGATGGAAGGAAAAACACATGAGGAAAATGAAACTAGCAAAGTTGCATGCCCTAGGTTCGAGATAGTTGAAGAAAAAGGGGAAAAGCGACTTACCAGTCAGAAAAGAAATTGTTCGTTTCAAAGTGAAGACCTTGTCATCGCGATCGTTTAGGCACCTTCAATTCAAAATTCAAACGGTTCAGCATTGGGATATTTTAGAGAGAAGGCAAAGTTATTATTTAGGAGAAGGGTTTCTGTTTTTAGAGAAAGAAGGGAAAATTGGCAAATGGAGACAATCTGATTTTTAGAAAACCCCTTCCTAAGGTCATGGGTCCTTAGCTTATGGGCTAGCTGCCTCAACATAAGGCCCAATAGCCTTATTATTTTTCCGGCTCTTACAAAAGATAATACAAGCATATGAAGAAAATAAGAATTTCAATATAAGAGAGTTTCAAAAAGATTACATTGTTCCCCAACAACAAAGGGTTTAGCTCACCATAGACATGGTGAAACTAGATGGAATTAATGGAAAAGATGAAAGAGTAAACCCTAGAATTGATAAATTTGAGCCTAGCATCCAAGAAACCGCCTCCAAGGAGTGTAGAAGGTGCTCTGAAGTCTTCCTCTGCCAAGAGATTACAAACCCTAGGGTGTATGGGCCTTTAAATAGGACATAAAAATAATAGAAAACAGGTCCAAGCCCAAACAGATCATAAAAATCGCAAAAAACATATCCAAGCCCGCATCCCGAGTGCTCAGCGCCCAAAATTGACGCTCAACGCTCTATGGCACTGGTGCTTAGTGCCCAAACCTGGCGCTCAGCGCCTGTGGAACTAAAACTGACTCTCTGGTCAACTTTTTAGCATTCTGGTCAACTAGTTAACTTTTCTGGTTGACTAGTTGACTTTTCTGGTTGACTGATTGATTTTTCTGCATTATGGTTGACTTTTTTGCACTATAACTCCTTGATAATTCAACCCTTCTTTCAAATCATTCAATAAACCTACAAAATCAAGGGAAACCAATCATAAAACCAAGAAAACCAACTTTGACTCTCTTATTCTCTAACTTAAGAAAAATACATGATTTCAAGCTAATTTTAGGTCATAAAGGGTGTGATTTAATATCAATATTAAGTATGAAAATAACGGTTTTTCAACCGTTATCAATGTACCCATTTAAGAAAGTGTTTTTGACATCCATGTGATATAAACTGAATTTCATTATAGATGCAATAGCAAGAAGTATCCTTATAGCTTCCAATCTGGCTACAGGAACATATGTCTCGACATAGTCGATTCCTTCTTCTTGGCAGTAGTTTTTAGCTACTAGTCTTGCCTTGTTCTTTATGAACTCACCAGAATCATCCATTTTTTTCGAAATACCCACTTTGTACCAATAACTTGCAGGTCAAGTCTTCTAGGTATAAGTTCCCATACATTATTTCTCCTGAATTGGTTCAACTCTTCTTGCATTGCCATCATCCAGTTTTCATCATTTAGTGCCTCTTCTACATTTTTTGGCTCAATTTTGGATACATAGGCAACATTCATGCAAAATATATTTAATTACCTTCTTGTGGATACTCCTCTTGAGTTGTCACCAATAATATTGTCAGTAGAAACATTCCTTGGTACTTTCCACTCTTTAGTCGATTCTATTCTGGGAGAGTCGATTTGTTCATCATCGTTTTCCTTGTTAGTGGATTCTTCAGGCATTTCCTCTCCTCCTGTTGAATTTTCATCTTCTTCAACTAAGTCCTTGACTTGTTCAGAAAAATTAGGAGCCATGATGAACTCATCAAATGCAACGTGAATAGATTCCTCAACATTCATAGTCCTTTTGTTGTACACCCGGTAAGCTTTGTTGTTTAAGGAATATCCTATGAAGATAGCTTCATCTGCTTTAGAGTCAAACTTGCCGAGGTTCTCTTTGTCATTGTTCAACACAAAACATTTGCTTCCAAAGATTCTCAAATGTGAAATGTTTGGCTTTCTTCCTTTCAGCAATTCATAGGGAGTCAACTTTAATGTTGACCTTATGATAGCTCTATTCAATACATAGCATGCATTAATTACAGCGTCTGCCCAGAAATATTTTGGCATATCTCTGTCATTTAGCATAGACCTTGCCAGTTCCTCAAGGGCTCTGTTTTTCCTTTCAACAACTCCATTTTGCTGTGGAGTTCTAGGTGCTGAGAAGTTATGAGCAATTCTCATTTCAGCTAGATAATCATCAACATCTTTGTTTTGGAATTCTCCTCCGTGATCACTTTTGATAGCCTTAATCTTGAGATCCATCTCATTTTGAACAGCAGCAACAAACCGTTTGAAAACTTTGAGTGCATCATTTTTTGTTGCAATGAAGTAAGTCCAAGTATACTGTGAGTAGTCACCAACAATGACTAGTCCATATGAATTTCCCTCGAGACTTTTTGTTCTTGATGGACCAAAGAGGTCCATGTGAAGTAATTCCAGAGGTTTCCGGGTTGACATCTCTCTTTTACTCTTGAAAGACTGTTTGGTCTACTTCCCTTTTTAGCATGCATCACATAATCTGTCAGCAGTATATCAAATTTTAGGCAAACCATTTACCAGGTTCTTAGAGACCAGTTTGTTTAGTTGATTCATACTGATGTGAGCGAGTCTCTTGTGACATAACCAAGCATCTTCTTCTTTAGTCATCAAACATACAACAGAATCGAATGAGTTGTATGTGAAATCGATTACATAGATGTTGTTCAATCTTTTTTCCCACCAGTAATAACTCATCTGTTGTCCTGTTGCTTATCAGACAGTATTTGGGCTCAAATGTGATCTTTAGACCTTTGTCGCACAGTTGACTGATGCTAAGCAGGTTGTGTTTTAACCCTTTCATCACGGTCTAAAAACCGTTATTTTCATACTTAAATTTGATATTAAAACACACCCTTTATGGCTTAGAATGAGCTTTAAATCAAGTAAAACACTTAGTTGTGTCTTGTGAGAGAGTCAAAAGTTGGTTTTATAGATATTATGCTTGTTTTACATTGTTCCCGTTCTCATTGGGAGGCAATGCTAAGAAATGGCTTAATTCCTTCTCTGAAGGGACGTTTACTACATGGGAGACTATGGCTACAAAGTTCGTCAACAAAAATTTTCCACAGTCTAAAGTTACTCAGGGAAAACTGGAGATCTCATCATTCAAGCAAGGCATGGAAGAAACTCTAAGTCAAGCATGGGAGCGATTCAAAGGCCTACTCAGGAAAACACCAGTTCACGGGTTTGACAAGACCACCATTGTTCTTGCTTACCTTGGTGGACTGAACATGCAGTCTAAGATGATGTTGGACACCTCAGTTAGAGGTAATACAAAACAGAAGACTGAGGATAAAGCCTAAGACTTGATAGAGAGTATGGCAGCTAATGGACAAGAAGCGTACAGTGAAAGGGGCGCACCAACACAAAAGAGAGGAGTCTTGCACTTACCTACAGATGATGCAATGCTAGCTCAAAATCATCTTTTGACCCAAAAGCTAGATACATTGACAAAGATCCTCTCACAACTTCCAAAGGAGATTTGCAATGTCTCCCAAACGCAGCAACTATGCGATTTCTGTGGTGGTGACCATATCAATGGTCAATGTGCTATACCTGAGGAGATGCAGCAGGAAGGTAATTACATGGGGAACCAATACCAGTACAGGCAAGGGAATTTCAACCAAGGCAACCCTAGCTAAGGTTGGAAGAATCATCCAAGTATTGGTCAACAAAAGAATAACCCATCAGGGCAAACAGGAGGCTTCAGGCAGCAGCAACCTTCAACTATGTGGCAGCAGGTTACACATCTGACAGAGTTTGTCAAAGATATGAATGATAAATTTGATAAATTCTTGAAAGTCTATGAGTCCAATCGCGCAAGTGACCAAGCTACTTTTAGATCACTAGAAATGCAAATTGGGCAGCTGTCAAAAAGAGTAGAAACCACTGAAAAGAACCAGTTTAGGGCTAACACTGATGTTAACCCTAAAGAAGAATGCAAAGTTGTGGTGAGAAGGAATAAAAGAAAGGCTGAAAGGGAAGTTGTAGAGATTGGAACCAGTGACGAAGAGGAAGAAAGAGAGGTCATTGAGATAAGCAGTAGCAGCGGTGAAGGGGAGGAAGAAGAGGAAGCAAGACTTAGTCATAACGGGCAGAAAAGAAAATTTTATAGGTTTAATCATTTAGAATGTCCCTATTTATGTTGGGTTTTCTCAATTAGGTCCCAGTATTTTAAAATGTCTCAATTAAGTCCCTGTTTTTGCAAAATTTAATCAATTAAGGGTTTGTCGTTAACTTGAGTGGACGACGTTAAAATTGAATGTACGTGGCATGCAAGCTTGGCTGAGGTGGCAGTTTATACTGAGCTGAATTGGTTTTCTCACATTTTTTTAATTAAATTTTATTGTAAATAATTGATGAAACAATTTGACTTTGTGCAAAATTCGGGATTTTGGGGGAAATTGGGAACTCAGAAAGGATTTAAAACCCTAAACTAGAAGCAGCCACCTCCACTACCGCAGCACAATGTTCACTCATCTTCCTCCGTATATATATTGATTGATACCTGTTGATTGATAGGTCATGGTTGATGTTGCCAAAGAAGTTGGAGCTGATGTCGTTTCTCATGGGTTTACAGGAAAATGAAATGATCAGGCAAGTCTTAATATTTGGCTCACAACACTGATTCATGTCAATTTATTTATTCTAATAAATTTCTATATACACTTTTAGGTTCGATTTGAGCTCACTTTCTTTGCTCTGAACCCCAAGCTAAATGTTGTGGCTCCATGGAGGGAGTGGGATGTTATAGGGAGAGAAGATGCCATTGAGTATGCTAAAAAGCATAATATACCTGTTCTTGCGACAAAGAAATCCATATATAGCGGGGATAGGAATCTCTGGCACCTTAGCCACGAGGTACGCTAAAAAGCTACTTGGAAATGAAATGTCATGTTGTTGCTTTCTGGTATATACAAAGGAAGAAGAGTGCATTTCCACCAAAACTGGAACGTTGTGCTGTGGTGGTGGTGGTGACTGCTTCCAATTTAGGGTTTTAAATCCTTTCTGAAATCCCCAATTTCGCACAAAGTCAAATTGTTCCATCAATTATTTACAATGAAATTTAATTAAAAAAATGTGAGAAAACCAACTCAACTCAGCATAAACTGCTACTTCAACCAAGCCTGGATGCCACGCACACTCAATTTTAACACCGTCAACTCAAGTTAACGGCAAACCCTTAATTGATTCAATTTTGCAAAAATAGGGACTTAATTGAGACGTTTTAAAATACTAGGATCTAATTGAGAAAACGCAACATAAATAGGGACATTCTAAATGATTAAACCAAGTTTATAACCAAATGACTATAGTGCCTTCAATTATTAAACAGATTCCTGCAAAGATGAAATTTTATCTTGGAGATATGATAGATTTAGATGAAGATGATGATGAGCAGGAATTTGAGATTCAACCTCCAAAGAATTATCCGCCTAAAGCAAAAGATTCAGGTTGCCTAAATTTGGCATGTATGATTAATGATGTTGATATAGGAGAAGCAATGGTAGATTCTGGATCTAGCATTAACATGATGCCAATGCGTTTTTTTAAGAGAATTAGAGGGCTAACATTAAAACCGTCTAATCTTACTGTGACGGTGGGGGATGGTTCAGTTAAAACACCATTTGGTATGGTGGAAAATGTGGTTGTACGGGTGTGATGAAGGTTGAAAAACAGTTATTTTCATATGTCATTTTAGACCAAATTACTCCCTTTACTGCTTAGAATGAGCTTACAATCAAGCAAAACTCAATAAATGAGTCTATAGAGAGTCAAAAGCTATTTTTAGCGATATTATGCTTGTTTTGCATTGTTTTGTAGCAATTCTGAGAAAGTGAAGAATGAAGTTGAAGATGAAGGTCGTAGACTCAAGAAAAGGGAAGAAAAACGAAGAAATGAAGAGTCGACGTACCGCCCGGCGGCAAATTACACCGTCTGGCGGTCCAGTGCGAGGAGTAGGCACCTGACTTGGGCGCTGGGCGGATTTGCGATTAAAGGCAAACCGCCGGGCAGTAGACCCCTGACACCGGGCGATTGTCTACTGAGCTTGGGCCTGTTTTCTGTTGCACTCCTCACTTATAAATAGCCCTAGTGCGAGTTTAGATGTATTCTTTTGACAGAA
>NW_014542002.1:272714-294070 GCF_000741045.1 Vigna radiata var. radiata | reverse complement strand
AGTAAATAAGAGAGAGCGGATAAGATGAAATTGTAAACCCCCAACAACTCCATTCATCCATTGTTTTCTTCTCGTCAATATAATCAATCTCTTTTGCATGTTTATATTTTGTTCTCATACCCAATTAATTAATTTTTATTTTCAAGTCTTACAATCTTAATTCACACAAACGATAAGGCCTTTCGATTCTCTTGGAAAAATGATACTTGGACTTACCATTTATGATTACTTGAACGATTTGGTACACTTGCCAATCCGTTAACAAGTTTTTGGCGCCGTTGCCGGGGACTCGAGGTTTAACTTTTTCAAGTAGTGTTAATTAATTGAATTTGGCTTGATTTTATGTTTATTTTCATTTTTGTTCTAATAAATGTTTTCTAGGGTTTTGTGCTTAATGTTTGCATAAGGCAGTTCGGACAAGGATTTGATTATATGGGCACTCAATCCTACCAAAATAATTTCAATCACTGGTGGGAACCTCACTCATACATGGATCAAAGTCGATATGGACAAGCTGTTGAGCCTCATTTTATGCCTATACAAAGAAGTGTGGAATCTGATGAAATTTTTCAGAGAATTATGAATTTAGAAATGTACCATGTCAAAGGCATAGAGGAGACTGTAAAGAATGATGAATTCTTGCCACAAGACATGTATACAAGATTTTCTTCTCATAGAAGCATGGAAGAAAGGCAACAATATTAGTGGCAGCAACAATACTCTTCACCAATAGAAACATGGGAGTATGATCAACAACTTTGCCAGCAGGTAGCTGATGTGACAGAACAAGTTAAAAGTTGTAATGAAAGGTTCGACAAATTGCTGGAGAGGTGTAGTTCCAAGAGATATGAAGTTACCTTCAGGAATTTGGAGACACAAATTAATGAGGTTGTTGATGAGGAGAAGGTGGAGAGAGAAGGGGAAAAGATAGAAGAGGAGAAAATAGAGGAAGATGAAGTAGAAAGGTTGAGTGAGGGAGAGAAAGATGAGAAGAAAGAAAAAGTAGTGGTTGAGAAAAAAGAAAAAATTAAGAAAAAAAGAAAGTGGAAGAAGGAGAAGGTTGAGAAAAAGAGGAAGAGAGGAAAGAAGAAAAGATCACATGAAAAACATCTTCCTCATAAAAAGAAAAATTATAGGAAGGGAAATAAGTTCAAGTTGGCGATCTTCAAGAAATTGGAGATTAAAGTTCCTATGATTGAAACATGGAAACAAGTGCTTGGTGTTCTTAATGTTTTGAAGAGATTCAGCAAGAAGAAGAAAAAGAAAAGAATATTAAGCGAGAAGATTATCAACACTTACTGATGGGTGCTTGTTGGGGTTATCCCCATTGTTGTAAAACAATTTTATTTCTTGTAGTATAGGGTTATTTCATTTTTAATCTTGTAAATATTTGTTTATTTGAAAAATTTCTGGGTAGCATCTACTGAGGGATGCTAACTTTTAGGTATCTACTAAAGGATACCAGGAAGGCACACCTACTGATGGGTGTTGGAAGGAATTGCACTTACTGACAAGTGCTAAACAGGTTTGGATCAGGCTCACGACGTTAAACAAGCGCTAGTAAGAGGCAACCTAGATTCTCTTCTTTTACTTTTGCATTTTAAATTTTTAGAATAGGTTGAATTTTATTTTTCAGTGTGTATGCTTGGCCTAAATACTTTTCCAAGTTCCTTTCAAGGAAGCATGAAGAACATTATGCTACGGTTCAGGAGAGGCGTTTGCTAATGGAGAGGAAGGCCATGTACATCCCTGACTTAGCACCAGAGTTTGGTCTGGAGATTGAGAAGCGAGGCTGGGAAAGATTGACTACATATCCAGCACCAGCCAATATTGAGTTGGTGAAGGAGTTCTACGCCAACGCCTTACCTAAGGGAGGAGTATCAGTAGGGAGATATATGAGCTATGTACGTGGACATTTGATCAGCTATGATCCCAACACCATTAACGCCTTTTAGGGACTGAGTGGCCAAGAGAACAGTGCAGTTATGCTACTATACTAGGGGAGGCCAGGGATTATGCAGATATTGAGAGAGTGATGTGCATCCCTGTGAGGCATTTTCAGAGAAATCCTAATGGAGCACCAATTAACATCCTTAGGACAGATTTGACTCCCCTAGCCGAGTACTGGATGGCATTTACTCATGCCAACATCCAGCCATGTTCTCATGTTTCTTACATTACTTTGCATTGGATTCTGGTCATTTATTGTATGCTGAGGCAGATGGACGTGAACGTTGGTAAGATCATTACGAGCGAAATTATGAGCTGCGCCAACACTGTGAGCAGCAGGACACCACTGGGACATTTGTCCCTAATTACATACTTGTGCTAGCAGGCAGGAGTGGACACAGCAGTTCCACCCTTTGAGAGACCGAGGAGGGCTATTGATGCCTCCTACTATCGTCAGTACTGTAGAGGTGATGAGCCAGCCGGAGCAATTCCTAGGAGACGTCCTAGGAGGGCAACAACGCAGCAGGAGGATGAGCCTGCAGATGCACCGGCTCAGCAGCCTGAGCGTTTTCAGATGAGGGACATGTACATGTCCATGATGGAGGCGAGGATGGAGTCCCTTTGCAGAGGGCAGGTGGCCAATGTCGAGATGATTGTAGGACTTTATGATCAGCCACCAGTGCACAGGTGGACTATGGACGAATTCTGCAGTGTGATGGCTTGGCCTCAAGGGCAGGGATAAGGTAGTGGGTCTAGAGCAGTTGGAACCCCAGGAGGAAAGGATGATGACCAGGAGCATGAAGACTTTGAGGATGCCCAGGAGGAGGATGAGTATGACTCAGATGATGATTTGCGCTGAGGGCATCTACTGATGGATGTCAGCATTTGAACAGGGATTTTTCTTTTTCTTTTCTTTGTACTTTGAATTAGTAGTATAGGTTCAATTTATGTTTGTGTCTATGCTTGGCTTGTACACTGATTCTGATAATGGTTCAATTTTATTCCATGATGAGTTATTTACTACTGATGATTGATTGTGGATGATGATTGAGAATGTGTGAATGTTGANNTCNAGGTTNATGGTTCACTANNNATNTGAACAGATGAGTAAGTGATTCATGATTGTGATTTTGATGCTAAGCAGGATTCATGAATGAGAAGTGAGAAAGCATGATTGTGTGAGGTATTGAGCTTCAAAGTTTTTATTGTTGTGTGCACTGTTGACAGGGAATCATGAATGATATTGACTTAATCTTGATAATTAATTGAATTGCATGTGTATGTCATATGATCAAGGCCATGCTTGGAAAGCCCTTACTTAGCCAAATTTTCACCCAAACAATTTTAAATGATATACCCTTTTTGAATCTTGGCCTTAAATAGTATGAAAACCCTTGCTTGAATTGAATTACCTTGAGTTAGGTTGAGAATAATTATATGTGTTGAAAAGGTTCAAGTTTGGGGTTGTATGGGGAAAGTGAAAGGCAAAAGAAAAGAAAGAGAAAAACATTGAGTTCAAAAGATGAAAAAGAAAAATGCATGAGAAAGAAAAGAAAAAAAGAAAAGAGAAAAAGCATGTAAAGTGAACTCAATGTAAAAGAAAAAGGGAAGAAGTTAGGAATGAATGAGATTGGTTAAAATGAGAGTGTGCTTGAACTTTGAAAGATAATTTAAACTATCATAACTCAAGGATTTTGTATTCCAGAAAAACCAATTTTTCTTGATAGCCCAGCCACATTACAAGCCTTGGAAAAAGTCCTTGTGATGACATTTGCTTGTGAAGATTTTGATTGTTTTAGATTAATGGCAATATTGTTTTATGTGACATGTGAACAGTAGAGAATAAAGTGACCTCCTAAACACTTGAGAGATTGAGTGAAACACTTGCTTGGTNTGAATTGTTAAATCCATGTTTATATCTATGCTTAGTTGATTGATCATTCATGAACAAAACAATTGTTGGAAAAAGATTGATTATGTGAACTAAATTGGATTGAAAGCATGCATGTATCTTTGTAGGATTCCACTGAAATTTGAATTGTATAATAACTTGTTGTGACAAAAAGGAAGTTTGAAAAGTCTGAATGATTTGATGAAGAAGTGGAAAGCCAAGTTTTGTCTTGTTTGCTTGAGGACAAGCAAAGTTCTAAGTTTGGGGTTGTGATAACGGTCTAAAAATCGTTATTTTCATACTTAAATTTGATATTAAAACACACCCTTTATGGGTTAGAATGAGCTTTAAATCAAATAAAACACTTAGTTGTGTCTTGTGAGAGTCAAAAGTTGGTTTTAGAGATATTATGCTTGTTTTACATTATTTTGCAGGGTTTTAAGGTGAATTGAAGATTGAAGTGAAGTAAGGTGGAGTTAGACCCATGAAAGAAGGAGAAAAATGATGAAAAGAAGGGTCAAGTGAGTCGGTGAGCGCTCGAATGGACCTCTGAGCGCTTAGAGCGATTAGAGGGAAACCGCTCAGCAGCAAGAGGGAAACCGCTGAGCGGTGAACTTAGGCGCCTGGGCGGTTGTCTTTTTTTATTTGCTAGATTCTGTAATGTTTCTGTTATCTTTTTGGGCTTATATATAGCCCTAGTGCGAATCAAAAGGGGATTCTTTTGGCAGAGAGAAACATCCAGAGCTATTCCACACCTTGGAGGAGATTTCTTGGATGCTTAGGCTCCTTTTTATCAAATCTAGGGTTTGATTTTCCATTCTTTCATTATTTTCATCTAGTTTCACCATGACAATGGTGAACTAAACCCTTTGTTATTGGGGAACAATGCAATCTTTTGAAACTCTCATTTATCCAAATTCTTATTTATTTCATATGCTTGTCATATACTTGTTTATCAATTGTTGGGTTCTCATCTATGCTTAATGCTTTTATTGTTTAACTCATTCTGTAAAAGTTGTTTGTCTTTATTGATACGGGAACGTACGATAATGTCATGAACTGGTGCGAAATTCCTTGATTATGCTAATACCACCTAGGGTTTGGGGTAGGACGATCAATTGTATTTTGCTTCCGTTCACATTGCATTATTAGTTACTAGGGGAGGCTAGGGATAACAAGCCGGTAATTAATAATAGGCTCTTTTCACCAAGGGATTGGATTAAGGGTAGGGTAGAAAGTTTGCATGGCAATTGGATAAATAAGTGAAGTAAATAAGAAAAGTAGATATATGAGAGTGGATAAGATGAAATTGTAAACCCCAACAACACCATTCATCCATAGTTTTTCCTTGCTAATTGAATCATTTGCATTTGCATGTTTAGTTTTTGTTATTTGCATTCAACACTTAAATTTAATTCTTTTCTCAAGTCTTAAGCGATTGGGTTACACGAAAGATTAGGCCTTTAAGTCCTTTGGGAAGAACGATATTGGGTTTACCAATTATATTACTTGATAATGATTTGGTACACTTGTCAATGGCTTAACACCCTTCAACAAGTAAGACATTATTAATTTCATAGGATGAAAGAGTTTTTATTTTACCTATGTCGACGATTCTCCCTTTGTTATTATCAACATATGTGACGTGACCAGTAGCTTTGTAGGAGATATTTGAGAACTTTGTGCGATCTCCAGTCATGTGTCTCGAGCAGCCACTGTCAAGATACTGTTGGAAAATAGGTAGGCTTCGTTTTTACACCAAGAGGGGGGTTGAATTGGTGATGTTTTAAAAACAAAATATTTTCGCAATATTTTATCAAAAGTAAAAAGCTTTATAAACTTTCTTAAAATGCAAGTAATGAAAATTTATATGCAGCGCAAAAAGGTAGTTGACTGCATGAAAAGTAAATTCGACTGGAATTAAAGAATGCAGGGATAGAGAAAATCAAATGCTGATTTTTATACTGGTTCGGTCAACAATGCCTACATCTATGTCCTTCCAACCCAGGAAGCAAATGACTGTAATGGTTGCGGTTTTTACAACAAGGAATTTATTGTTAGAATCGCTGCAACGGAATTATTAGCGTGGAATAACAAACCAAGAGGGGGGGTGAATTGGTTATGTGCCTTTTTCGTGCCTTTTAATATTTTTCTCAAATTCACTTACAGAGCTGATAATTAAACTGAAATAAATAGAGTAAAGAAGTGAGAAAAATTGCACAAGTGATTTTATCCTGGTTCAGATCACAAATATCCTACGTCCAGTCGCTTATCTCAAAAACAAGATAAACCTTTTTCACTAAACACAAAACAATTACAATTAATAATCACGCAAAAAATTAACTTGTAAGAGTTTAGAATACCACCTTTCTTGAAACCACAAGAGATGAACTTACACCTCCTTTGAGTCTTCACAAAGGATGACCACCTCCTTCGAATACTTCACGAAGGATGATTCTCTTCCAAGCACTTCCTCAGACGCACCAAGGATGAGCAAGCTATTCCTCTGTCACCGCAGTAGCACTTCACAGCTTTGCAGACACGAGTTTCTTTAGCTTCAGTACAAACACGATGTTCTCAATAGTATCAGATGTTTCAAGCACAAGGGAAGAGTTCTTTTTGACGGAAACAATGAGCCAATTTAGAGACTCAGACCAATACTCTTCCATTTTACGAAAACCGGTCATTTAACGCATTTAATCGATTAATATTAGTATTAATCGATTAAAATGAGTACAACGGCTAGTTTTTCAAACCTGAAACCTCCAACGGCTAGTGTTAATCGATTAATCTTGATTTTAATCGATTAACTAATCGATTAAGGCTAGTGTTAATCGATTATTCCAGAGCCATTTGGGTTTTCAGTGCTAGCCTCGTTTTAATCAATTAAAACGAGGTTTAATCGATTAAAACAACTTGTGTTTGATGATGATCAAAAACTATCTCCAGGTTTAAAGCTTTTTAATAATCTGTAACAAACACAACTCATAAAGGAAGAGAGCATTAGAAAATAAAAGGATCTTTAAACTATTTTCTCCCCCTTTTTTGATCATAAGAGAAAAGTTGTATGAATTAATATTTATTAATAAAGTTTCTCCCTCTTAATAAAAGAATGTATGCATAATTTAAGAAAATGAACTAACAATCAAAACACACAATTTTATTTAATTTTTGAAATATCAAGGCATACATTAAAACACACAAGGCAAGTCTAAAACTCATCACTCTCATTACTATCAAAGTGCCTCTCTAATCCTGATATCCTTTCATCCAGGCTTTTGAGATGAGTACATGTCTCTTCATGGCGGGTATTTTGGATGGCCATCATTTCATGTTGAAGTCTAGCCATCTCAGACATTTGTCTAGAAAGACTCTCTAGACTATAATCTTCGTTTACTCGAGATGGACCCGCAACATTTGTTGGTTCAGGCATGTGGACATGTGCATCTTCCTCTTCATCTGCTTGAACGCTAGCAGCACCCTCAGGATGAACATAGGAGTCTCCTTGTTTGATGAATCCCATTTGCCTTAGGGAATTATCTCCAATTCTATGGCCCGAGAGCATAGTCTCATAGTGCTCATTGGAGACATCTACTCCTTTATATTCACAAATCTGGGAGACAAGAAGGGGGTATGGAAGCGGCGCGACATCTAACCTTTTAGCTTTGAACATGATGGTTTGAAGTAGATGAGGCCAGTTGAGTGGGATGCTCTGAAGTATCCCGTACATGATGATGAGATCAGTCTCAGAGCACTGTGCATGGTTAGACCCTCTAGGACATAGGAGCCACACTATTAGATAGTGCAAAAGACGTTCTTCCATCTTGAGTCCTCCAGCAAGGTAAAGACGGGCGTTGTGTTGACGAGGATTGTGGAGAAACGACTGAAACACCAGTATTTTGTTGAAATTGGCAAAGTCACTTGGAACAATCTACGAATTTTCTAACACAGGAACCTTTGCCACATTTGTCCAAATATCATTGTCCAAGACAATGTCCACACCTTTGACCGTTGTGGAAAAAATCCCATCATGAACCTTTAAATTAAAATAGAATACACGAACAAGATCGGGATAGTACCTTCCACGGAGTTCCATAATATGTTGAACCCCTTGTTCTATTATAAGATTGGGAAAGGAGAAGTTGTGAGAAATGTACCAAGCAAGATCAATGAATTTTTGTTTGATCAACTTCCTTTCCTTCCAAAATTGGGAAAACGATCGTTGCTCCTGTTCATCTGATATCCACCCTTCAATGGAAGCATCACGTTGACGAGTGCTATTTTCCGACGCTTCACTTCTTCTTCTCCTTCTACTTCTTGGAGCAGCCATATGGTGAGACAAGGAATGGGAATGCTTGTAGGTAGGAGATTGAGAAAGATAAGCAAATGAGGAAGGGCTTTAAGAATGGTTTGAATAAGGAAAGTAGGAACCAAATGGGATATAAATAGGACCAAGGAGGCCCCCCAACGTTCAGATTTTGAAGAAATGAGCGTTTAGAGACGTTGGCAACGACTATAATCATCAATGCAGCGCAAAATTTCAAAAAAAAAACTGTCTGGAGCGCATTTAATCGATTAAAGTTAATTTTAATCGATTATGTAATCAATTAAAACTTGGATTAATCGATTAATCCATTCGTAATCAGTGCAGTAGCGCTTTTAATCGATTTACAAGCAGATTAAATACGTTCTTGAGTGCATACATGCATAGTTAAGCGAGAAAACACATATTAGACAATTTCTAGTATCCCTAAGTCCCTTCTAAGCTCAAAAAATCTATCCTTAGGTAATGGTTTGGTAAAAATATCTGCTAATTTATGCTTAGAGTCAATGAATTCTATTTCACAATCCCCTTTTTGCACATGATCTCTAAGGAAGTGGTGTCTAATTTCAATATGTTTGGTTCTAGAATGCATGATAGGATTTTTTGTGAGATTTATGGCACTAGTATTATCACATTTAAGTGGAATATGATCTAGATGAATATCATGGTCTTCTAATTGTTGTTTCATTCATAAGGTTTGTGCACAACAACTACCTACAACAATGTATTCAGCTTCAGTGGTTGATAAGGCTACACAGGCTTGCTTCTTAAAGTGCCAGGAAACTAGAGAGCTACCTAGAAGATGACAGGTTCCACTAGTGCTTTTTCTATCTATCTTACAACCTCCATAATCAGCATCTGAAAATCCTATAAGACTAGGTTCAGCTCCTGAAGGATACCATAAGCCAAAAGATGTTGTTCCCTTAAGATATTTTAAAATACGCTTAACTGCAGTAAAATGAGATTCCCTAGGACTAGATTGGTACCTAGCACACACACAAACATTTTGCAGTATATCAGGTCTTCTAGCAGTAAGATATAATAAAGAACCAATCATACCTCTGTATTTGGTTTGATTTACCTCTTTACCTTACTCATCTTTGTCCAAATAACATGATGTTCCCATGGGAGTAGATGCTTCTTTAGATTTTTCCATCTCAAACTTTTTAAGGATTTCTTTGCAATATTTAGTTTGAGAGATGAATGTACCTTCCTCTTTCTGCTTGATTTGAAGCCCGAGGAAGTACGTAAGCTCTCCCATCATTGACATTTCGAATTCACCCTGCATGGTCTTAGCAAAATTCTCGCAAAGAGTTTTATTAGACGATCCAAATATAATATCATCAACATATACTTGAATAATTAGAAAATGTTTTCCTTCTCTTTTGATAAACAATGTTGAATCAATTTTTCCTCTGTTGAAATCATTTTCTAATAGAAAATTGCTAAGTCTTTCGTACCAAGATCTAGGTGCTTGTTTTAAACCATAAAGTGCCTTTTTTAATTTATAGATGTGATTAGGATGTTTAAAATCTTCAAACCCTGGTGGTTGTTCAACATAAACATCTTCTTTGATATACCCGTTTAGAAAAGCACTTTTAACATCCATTTGAAATAGTTTAAACTTCATTATAGATGCATAGGCAAGAAGTAGGCGTATTGCCTCTAACCTGGCAACTGGAGCATATGTCTCGTCATAGTCTATACCTTCTTCTTGACTGTATCCTTGTGCAACAAGCCTAGCTTTATTCTTGGTGATATTCCCTTCTTCATCCAGTTTGTTTCTAAACACCCACTTTGTTCCAATTACTTGATGAGTGTCTTTTCTGGGAATTAGTTCCCAAGCTTGATTTCTTTCAAACTGGTTGAGTTCTTCTTGCATTGCAATACACCACTGTTCATCTTGAAGGGCTTCTTTGATGTTTTTCGGTTCAAACTGTGACACAAAAGCAACATTCATGCAAAAATTTATTACATTGCTTCTTGTGCTTACCCCTTTAGTGATGTCGCCAATAATATTGTCTAGTGATAATCCTCTGGGTTGTTGCCATATTTTGCTTAACTCTTCATCCTGAGGATTGACATCTTTTTCTTCAGTTGGAGTCTTGGATAAATTTTCGCTACTACCTGCATCAGATTCTTCTGACACAAGAGGTTTTACCTCAAGGTCCACAATTTCATCAAAAGCAACATGTACAGATTCTTCTATTGTGAAAGTTTTTCGATTAAAAATTCGATATGCTTTGCTTGTTAAAGAATATCCAAGAAAAATACCTTCATCAGCTTTGGAATCAAATTTTCCTAAATTTTGTTTTCCATTGTTTAAAACATAACATTTGCATCCAAAAATTTTTAAATGAGNGACATTTGGTTTTCTATTTTTAAAAAGTTCATATGGAGTACGTTTTAAAATAGGTCGAATAAGCATTCTATTTAAAACATAGCAAGCAATACTCACAGCATCAGCCCAAAATTGTTTAGGAACATTATTTTCATTTAACATAGTACGAGCAAGTTCCTCCAAGGATCTATTCTTTGTTTCTACAACTCCATTTTGCTGGGGAGTTCTAGGTGCAGAAAAGTTATGAGAAATACCATGTTCTTCACAAAAATTTTCAAATAAATCATTTTGAAATTCACCACCATGGTCACTTCTAATAGCTTTTATTTTTAGATCCTTTTCATTTTGAACTAAAACAGCAAATTTTTTAAATTCTTTGAAAGCTTCATTTTTAAGAGTAAGAAATAAGGTCCAAGTATATCTTGAAAAATCATCTACAATAACTAAAGCATAATAATTTCCACTAAAGCTTTTTATCCTTGAAGGACCAAATAAATCCATGTGTAAAAGTTCTAAGGGTTTCAAAGTAGAAACAACATATTTTTTATTGAAAAAAGGTTTTAACTTGTTTACCCTATTGACATGCATCACACAACTTGTCTTTTACAAACTTTAATTTTGGTAGACCAATTACTAAATCTCTAGAAATGAGTTTATTTAATTGTTGCATATGAATATGAGTCGCACGCTTATGCCACAACCATAGATTTTCTTCTTTCACAACTAAACATGAAATATTTTTATTTGATGCATTTTCTAAATCAATTAAATAAATATTATTATGTCTAATTCCTTTTAATGCAACTTCAGAAGAATCATTTTTGAAAATGGTTCAAGAATTCTGTTCAAAGGTTACCTTGAGTCCTTTGTCGCATAGTTGACTAATGCTAATTAAATTGTGCCTTAGTCCTTCTAAATACAGTACGTCTTTAATCATTAAGGTGTCTTTACTTCCAATATCTCCTTTTCCAAGAATTCTCCCTTTGTTGTTGTCCCCGTATGTGACAAATCCTTGTTCTTTTTTTTCGGAAGTTTGCAAATTTTGTCTTGTCTCCTGTCATGTGCTTTGAGCATCCACTATCTAGACACCACATGAACTTCCTTGAATTTGATAATTCCTGCAAAATAGAAAGAACAAGCTATTTAGGTACCCAACTCCTTTGTATGGGTCCTTTTGGGTTAGGTATTTAAAATCGTTTTGCAAGCCAAACATATTTTCTACTAGAAACACCATAATGTTTAATTCTGCATTTGTTTGAGGTATGGCCTTTTCTCATGCAATAAAAACAAGATACAACATTAGTGTTTCTGTTTATTGTTCCCTTTTCTACCCATGTTCTACGGGTTCTATTATCATATCTATTTTTAGGAACAAACTTCTTTTTAACAACCTTTTTTTCAAAAATTTTACTACATTCTCCCGTGGTTGTATTTTCTAGTAAATATTTAAATTTTATGCAAGATTCGCATTCATTACTAGCAACATATTTTTCTTTTTCATGATATAAAATTCTATTTTTCAAATTTCGAATTTCTTCTGCTTGAAATAAGAATTTATTTTTTAAACTTCTGTTTTCTTCTGACATATTTGTAAATTCTATTTTCAAAACATTATTTTCTTTAGTAAGATCTTCAGTATTAAATTTCAAATTTTCATTTTCTTTAAGAAGGCTATCAAATTTAGATTTTAAATCTTTAAAATCCTTTTTCAGTTTCTTGTGAGCAACATCTAATTTTTCAAATTCAATTAATAATCCATCATACGTTTCATGCAATTCATCTTCACCAAATTGACTATCATTATCAGAATAACTAGAATTACTTACTTGACTGACATTATCATCATCTGCCATTAAACAGATGTTCACTTCTTCATCTGAGTCGCTTAAGCCTGAAATGGTCTCATTGTCATCCTCCCATGCAATGTAGGCCTTCTTTTTCTTGAAGTTCTTCTTTTCTTTCTTGTCTTCACCCTTCTTTTGATTTGGGCAGTCCGCTTTTAGATGTCCCTTCTCTCCACAGCCGTAGCATCGGTAATTTGAGGAAGATCCTTGGTTTTCTTTCTTTTCGTATTTAAATCTCCCTTTACCTCTAGACTTCATGAACCTGTTTAGCCTCTTAATCACAAGACTTAAGTTTTCTTCTTCATTTGAGTCTTCATCTTTTGATTTACCTTTGCTTCTCTCAACCTCAGACTTTAAGGCCAAACTCTTTTTGTTGTTTTTGGCTTTTGCTTCTTCTTCATCAAGCCTTCCAAGATCAAGTTCATGTTCCCTCAACTTTCCAAATAGTGCAGCCATAGTCATCGTGTTAAGGTTTTGTGACTCCGAAATCGCAGTCACTTTTAGTTGCCACAACCTGTATAAAGATTTTAAGATTTTAATGTTAAGCTCATCATTTTCAAATGACTTACCTAGACCAATGAGATGATTAACAATGTTGGTGAAGCGTTTCTGAACATCTGAAATCGTTTCTCCTTGCTTCATCCTAAACATCTCGTATTCTTGGATCAACGTGTTCTTTCTTGCCCTCTTAACATCATTTGTTCCTTCATGAGTTACTCTAAGTACGTCCCACATCTCTTGAGCTATTTTGCAAACAGAGACCCTGTAAAACTCGTCAACAGTTAGAGTAGATGCAATTATATTTCGGGCTTTCACGTCATTTTGAATTCTTTTCTTCTCTTCAATTGTCCACTTATCACGGGGCTTTGGTTCCTGCAAATCGTTAGTCGGAATAGGCGAACCAGATGCAATAGCATCCCAAATCTCACAATCAATAGACTCAATAAAAATTTGCATTCTAACCTTCCAGAATGCATAGTTTTCACCTGTGAACAAAGGTGGTCTATTGATAGAGGCACCCTCTGCAAAGGTTTGATATGATCCTGCCATTTGAATGACTATCAAAGCGAGCTCTGATGCCAATTGTTAGAATCGCTGCAACGGAATTATTAGCGTGGAATAACAAACCAAGAGGGGGGTGAATTGGTTATGTGCCTTTTTCGTGCCTTTTAATATTTTTCTCAAATTCACTTACAGAGCAGATAGTTAAACTGAAATAAATAGAGTAAGAAAGTGAGAAAAATTGCACAAGTGATTTTATCCTGGTTCAGATCACAANGATCCTACGTCCAGTCACTTATCTCAAAAACAAGATAAACCTTTTTCACTAAACACAAAACAATTACAGTTAATAATCACGCAGAAAATTAACTTGTAAGAGTTTTAAATACCACCTCTCTTGAAACCACAAGAGATGAACTTACACCTCCTTTGAGTCTTCACAAAGGATGACCACCTCCTTCGAATACTTCANGAAGGATGATTCTCTTCCAAGCACTTCCTCAGACGCACCAAGGATGAGCAAGCTATTCCTCTGTCACCGCAGTAGCACTTCACANCTTTGCAGACACGAGTTTCTTTAGCTTCAGTACTAACACGATGTTCTCAATAGTATCAGATGTTTCAAGCACAAGGGAAGAGTTCTTTTTGAAGGAAACAGTGAGCCAATTTATAGACTCAGACCAATACTCTTCCATTTTACGAAAACTGGCCATTTAACGCATTTAATCGATTAATATTAGTATTAATCGATTAAAATGAGTACAACGGCTAGTTTTTCAAACCTGAAACCTCCAACGGCTAGTGTTAATCGATTAATCTTGATTTTAATCGATTAACTAATCGATTAAGGCTAGTGTTTATCGATTATTCCAGAGCCATTTGGGTTTTCAGTGCTAGCCTCGTTTTAATCGATTAAAACGAGGTTTAATCGATTAAAACAACTTGTGTTTGATTCTAAACAGCAATTAATCATATATAGAGTACATGAATCAAACCGTATTACATATTTAAGCACTAATACATCAACTATGATTATTACAAAAGCTTTCAATAATAAGAGAACTTCAATTTGTCTTCTTGGATCATGTGTTGTGCAATTATGTACATCATCAAAACTTCATCTTTAATTTTTTGCTAACATTTATAGAAAACCTCCACGTCAAAAATATAAATCTCCTCTCTAACCCAAAACCAAAATATAGCTGCAATAGCAAAAACCAGACTTACAGCAAGAATCCCCTCTCCTGCAATCTGAACACCACGTCGAATAATCCTCAACGTGAAACCCCTGTATCACAACAGGTCCAATTCCAGTAGTCTTCACAGGATGCCAAGCCTTAACAAGTGCAGCAGTCTTCAAAGGATGCCAAGCCTGAAGTGTTCAACCCATAAGCACCTTCTTTATGCAGTATTTGATCAGACAATGAGTGTGCAAGCTATCTCCCTTTGAATCTCCCTCAAGAAAGATCACCACGGTCTTCTTGGAGAATTCTTGGAGCTGCTATCATAGAGAATTCAATCTGAAACAAGAATGAAAATGTTAAATCCTCAAAAGTCTCTGAACAACTCGTGTTCAGCCAATTTATAGTTTTCTGTCTAACAGATTGTTTCTCAGTCGAATAGGTTACTAATTTCGTCCACTATATTATTACAATTATAACAGACAATCAACATAGTAGCCTATGGTCAACAAATAACAGAACTCATTTAATACAGTTGACCAAGTCATCAATACTCAGCTAACTTTTAGAAATATAGTTGTTGGAGCGCAAGAGCATAATGAACAACTCAATAAACGCAATAGAAACGCGAATCAAATGAGCAACTCATGGATGCAACTAAAACAAAACGAAAAGAAACCAAGACAGATACGCGAATCAAAATCATATGAAACTTAGACAAGACAGAATCAATAAAACATGAAACAAGAAATAACAGAGACACGATAGGCGAATCAAACAAAAACAAAAAAAATCGAAACAGAGACAAAACAGAAATGCGAAACAACATAGATCGATAAAAAAAATTAAGAGCAGAGATCATGCTACTTATCTCTTGACGCGTGGTTGGAACCTTGCTCTGACTACCAAATGATCGAAACGCGCCTGAGGAGTTGAGTCCGTTTAAAGCAGATCTGGATCCTCAAGGCTTCCTTGACAGAGATTGACGCAACGGAAAAGGAAAAGGAGCTCGGGATTGAAGTAGAAATCGAGAAAGACAAAGGATCTAGGGTTTTAAGCGGTGGAAAACCCTAGAGACTCGAAGGAAACCCTAGAAGTGGGGAGAGACTCGGATCCAACCGATTAAACGGTGGAGCAAGGGTTTTAAACGGTGGAAAGGTCGATTCAATCGGTGGAAAGTGGGAAACGATGCGAGGAAAGGTGTTTGTTCGGTAGAAAATGAAAAGAAATGGTTGAAGAGGACGATTCTGTGAAGGAAAATGATGATCCGGTGAAAAGAAAGGAAACTTACGAAGGATGAGATGCGGATCTGTCATGATGATGCGAGGGGAAGAAACCCTAGCAGACGAGATTTCTTCGAAGGAGGAAATGTGAAAAATGAAGTGGTTGATACGCGAAAAGGAAGTGATGCGCGACTGATATGGCAGCGGAGGACGCGTGGATGAGTAATATTGATGTAGCTTGATGACGGTGCAATAAGGTGGAGGAGAGAGAAGGCACAGTGGAAAATGGAAAATGAAATGGGACAAGTGTGCCCGGAAGGTGGCTAGAGGCGGTTCATTGAGACTCTTTAGCATGAACTTTCAAGAGAATTGTGTCTGGATTTTCCTCAACAGAAATCACAATTCATTTACTCAAAAGTTATATTTACAATGGTGGAGACGAGTATTTATAATAACACGTACTCCTGGAGAAGTGGACTACATGTACACTAGAAGTAAAAGAAATACATGAGGCAATATGCCATCATCCCCTCCCTCTTAAGAAAANATTTGTCCTCAAATCTTGGGAGTTGCCTTATGAAGACGCTCCTCATAGTGTTGGGAGCATGGCCATCTTGTAGTGGCCTTATTCCTTTATTCCTTGAGATCTACTTTTCGTCCTCCTGGATCAAACACCAATCTGCAATACACATGAAATATATCTCCCATTAATATTGATCCAAGAGAAGAATTTTCAAAAATAACTTTGAAATAAAGACTTCTTATATTTTCTGTTATAGTCTTAGAAAAATCTAGAAGTCCATATTCACAAGTTATTTTATTTTTATTTTGAGTGATTTGTCTCCTGGGTAACATTAACTCAAGAGTCAAAATGCCATGTTTTGAAAATGATTGCTCATAAAATGGAATGGCATTTGACTCAAAAGAGAAGTTGATTTTTGAAAACTCAGTAATGATCGAAAAAGAAAGAAAGATTTGGAAACCTTCCCTTTTAGGTTCTATGACTTTTGAATGAGTTGAATTTGCTTTTTCTCTATTGTCCTCTTCTTTCTTCTTTCCATCTTCTCTTCTTTTTTCCTCTTCTCTTCTTTCTAGTCTCTCTTCTTGCTTTATTTTCTCTACTTCGTCTCTCTCTTTCTTCTCTTCTTCTTCTTCTTTTCTTTCTTGCTCAATCCGTTTAATATCCCTTTCCCTTTTCTTATCCCTTAACTCTTGATGTTTTGCCCCAAATTCTATTTCCCTACGAAAGAAACCATTAGCAGTTAAACTTTCAAGAAATATTTTTCCATTTTCAATATTCTCTCATGAACTCCAAGTTTCTTTTTATGGACAGAGGCACAAACCTTCTTCTCATGCAAGCTTTTAAGTCATTCCAATTTCTAATGGTAGACTTTCTTCCTATTCTAACAAGATATTGCCTTTCTTCCCACCACTCTCTTGCATGCTTTTCAAACCTAGAAATATAAAGACTAAGGATATAGGATTCATTGTCTCTAGAGTAGAAATTAGTTTCAAATTTACTTCTTTTAACAATGTATGAATGCATGTCATTAATGTCCCTCTCCCATGCTAAGTATGTTAATGCACCAATATCTTCACCAAAGAATGGTATATTATTCCTAGCTTGTTTATACAAATCATCCTCAGTCCTATCAAATTCATGAAATGAGCAAGTCTTTCTTCTAGCTTTGTCAAGTTCTCTTTTTATTTCTTTAAAACTAATTGACAGATCAAAATTAGAAACACTAGATGACCTACATGAACTAGAAGACCTATATGAATAACAAGACATCTTTGTTTCTAAAAGTTTTCTTAATCTAAAGGATTAAAAGCTTCCATTTTAGACAAATCCCAGGTAAGAGAGGTGAACCACTAGGGTTGCTTAAATACCAAATCTTGCCTAAGCCAGATTTATCTGAAGCTACTAACTAACTATCCTTTAAACAAAAATCACTTTTAAAATCAAAGGACTCAACAAGCAAAGACAATTGACGGACTCTAAGACCCCTAAACGTTATCGTGAACACAATCAAATAATTAAAAAGAAAAACAAATAAAGTTGCCAAGAGTTGGAAAGAGCACTAAGAACTCTTCCAATATTGGACTTTATAACAGGCCCTTTACAATCACAAAGCTAATCTAACAGTTACAGTTGGGTTGCAAGCCCATCAAATACAAAGAAAAAAAAAACAATACAAATGAATTTCCTATGCTACGGTGTTGGTTCCATCTTGCAGGAAAATCACGTGCCCCATCTGGCCTCTGGACAACTTTGGAACTCTCTTGCTTGCTTGTACAACTTCAATTATCTGGAATCTCCTAGCCAGTCCAATCCTACCAATACACAGGCACAATTTCTATCAGTATTCCTTGATCCAAAACAGATTGTGAGAGAAAATAAAGACAATTCAGAAAAATAGATTTCCCTTTCTCGGTTAGTGCAGATGAGACTCGAAAATATCCTATTTGCTCTCAATTGATGGTCTCCACTTATACTGCACAGCCAGTCGCAACTAAGTCAGCAGATCAAACAGTTTTAATTCCAATAATTACAAGCCGTACAGAAACAGTTTAATCAACAACTTCCCTATTATTCTCTAGCATTCACGTGTTCAATTATATCAGCAGTTCCATTTCACTTGTAAACATCCTACACTGCATTCTTGTAAACTGATGCACTAACTATATGACACCAATTAAATCAGATCTGCACAGCTACTCCAAAAAGAGCAAATACACCAAAGGATAGCATTGGCAGATTGAAATTAATAGGTAGCCACAAACAGACTTAGATTTAAATGCAGAAAATGGAACAAGTGGATTCACAATTAAATAACCAGTATAGCATGCATATCAAATCAGGAAGTTAAACTAAACAGAATCAAGGGACCATTCAGATCAAATCAAAGAATGAAAGATTGCTTGAAGTGAATTTCTCAATGAAAGATGAGTGCATCAGTATATGTAGTAGCAATATTCAAAAGCCAAGGAGGAACAAGTCAAATAACTCACGCATGAAATTAGGAATTGGCAATTTAAAACAGTGTTGAAGCACAAGCTGAAAAGAACTCAACTCANTCAGAACAACGTTTGCCACTTCCTAGTTCATCTACCAAGTTCAACAGATCTTATGAACCCAAAATCAGTCATTCAACAAACTTAATCCATGAAATCAGCTATCACATTCAAACAATTATGTTACTAGTGACCTAGCAAACAATTTTAAAGTTCAAGATGAATGCAAAAACAGATTAAAATGAATTCCCAAACACAATTGCTCCTGTTTGATCCAATTTCTTTTCCTGCACAATGAACAATCACAAAACAGTGAGCAAAATACTGAGTTATCTCTCTCGAATTGCCAAGCAACTTAGGCTAAAATAGCCTCACAAAACTCACATCACTCAAGGCTTCTCTTAAAAAGATTTAAAGCACACAAATGAGGGTTTAGAAGGGAGATTCTCCCTTGTCAGTTCAAGGTTGGAGAGCCTTTTAGACCACCACCACCTAAGAGGCTACCAAGCACACAACCTTTCTCAAATTCCAGAAATCCAGAGTGAAAGTGCTTCTCAAGAAATAAGAAATGGCTAGGCAAAGCTCACAGTAATGGACAGACAAACAAGACAGCCACAAGCAATGGAAACTGACAGCATAGCAGACAAACTCAAGAACTCTAGACAGACTCTAGATTATATGATGAAAGCAAGGAAAAGCTCAAATTAAGAACAATTTATCAGAATTCACTTAGGATGGACAAAACCAGGACTGTCAATCAAGACAAGCAATGAAACAAAGCTTTCAAGAAAAAAAAAACTGGAACAACAAATAGAACCTATGAATAGCTCTAGAACAGATTAAAACACAAGAAAATAAAAACACGTTGAATCATACATGACCAAACAGTTTTGCAGCTGAAATAGGACAATGCATTGCCAATTGCTCTAAAATGTTCACTCCAATCAAATTAAATGAAACAACAACAGGAGAGAAACATCAAGAGTGAAACTGTGTTATGAATTGCACTTGCCACTTTGCTTTTTATGTGGTTCAGTCAATACTTCTTCTTTTCTAATTTCTTTTTCTTTTCAAATCACAAGTATTCATGCTTTTGTACTTTTACTTTCTTTTGCTACAATTCACAACATATAATCTGATTTCTATTCCAATTCAACTTCACAAGATATGAGTCATGCACAATTGATTCAACACAAGAAGACCACAAAATTTTTAACAATACCGAATGGAAAACAGAAACTCTAGGATATGATGACAATAGAAGCTTAGTAATGAACTACCAAGCAGAACAGACACATAATCAAAAATACTAACACAGACCTCAAAGAAGTGCCAGTTCGGTGTAGCTGGCCAAAACAGAATTTTGCAGATTGACAATGTGCAACCAAGCTAGGCTAAAGCCTTCATTGCTCATTTGGTATGCATTTGTTACTTACAAGGCAGAATTTACCTTGGCAATCTGTCATCGAAGCTCATCCAACAATTTCATAGCTTCTTTTGATGTACAGAATTTACACCAAAGTCATAAACTCAATTGAATCACAGTACACAAGAAACAACAAGTTAAACCAGGATTTAATTGACAATTAAAACAGAACAAAAGGACTTTGACATAACAGAAATTGATTTAGAAAATAAAAGACGCAATCAACAAGATAAACCGAATTAAAATGATGAAATCAGATTCAAAGCATGGACTCAAAGCACAGAATCAGGTCTGAAAACTCAACACAATGCAGGAAAATAATGAACAACTCAATAAACGCAATGGAAACGCGAATCAAATGAGCAACTCATGGATGCAACTAAAACAAAACAAAAAGAAACCAAGACAAATACGCGAATCAAAATCATATGAAACTTAGACAAGAGGGAATCAATAAAACATGAAACAAGAAATAACAGAGACACGATAGGCGAATCAAACGAAAACAAAAAAATTCGAAACAGAGACAAAACAGAAATGCGAAACAACATAGATCGATAAAAAAAATTATGAGCAGAGATCACGCTACTTATCTCTTGACGCGTGGTCAGAACCTTGCTCTAACTACCAAATGATGGAAACGCGCTTGAGGAGTTGAGTCCGTTTAAAGCAGATCTGGATGCTCAAGGCTTCCTTGACAGAGATTGACACAGCGGAAAAGGAAAAGGAGCTCGAGATTGAAGTAGAAATCGAGAAAGACAAAGGATCTGGGGTTTTAAACGGTGGAAAACCCTAGAGACTCTAAGGAAACCCTAGAAGTGGGGAGAGACTCGGATCCGACCGATTAAACGGTGGAGCAAGGGTTTTAAACGGTGGAAAGGTCGATTCAATCGGTGGAAAGTGGGAAACGATGCGAGGAAAGGTGTTTGTTCGATGGAAAGTGAAAAGAAATGGTTGAAGAGGACGATTCTGTGAAGGAAAATGATGATCCGGTGGAAAGAAAGGAAACTTACGAAGGATGATATGCGAATCTGTCATGATGATGCGAGGGAAGAAACCCCAGTAGACGAGATTTCTTCGAAGGAGGAAATGTGAAAAATGAAGTGGTTGATACGCGAAAAGGAAGTGATGCGCGACTGATATGGCAGCGGAGGACGCG
>NW_014542002.1:269007-271899 GCF_000741045.1 Vigna radiata var. radiata | reverse complement strand
AATAATCGATTATCACAAGTCATACTTGAATAATCGATTATCACTTCATATAATCGATTATCACTTTTTGAAAACTCTGTAACGGACTTCAATAATCGATTATCACTTACAATAATCGATTATTCATGGCAGTTGGGAGCTGACCTTGGCAATCAGTGTACTTGGCTATATATTTGGATTTTGAGAATTCAGAAAGCAACGTTTTTGAACTGAGAAAGCTTGTTAGAACACTGTGTGTCAGAGGAACGTTCTTAGAGAGCTTTTGTTCATTGTTCCCTTGCTTGGTCTTGTGAAAGGAGAGGCTCGCGTGTCGTGTGTCGATAGTCGGAGCAGACTCTCTTCANGTTAGCAAGGTACTCTGCCTGGTCTTGTGAAAGGAGAAGCTCGCGAATCGTTGGTCGATTGTCGGAGCGGTTCTCTTCAAGTTGGTAGAGTGGTTCTCTTCGTTTTATATTTTGTTCGTTATCTTGTAATTTGTAAAATTGTTTTTTAGTGGAACTGTTAATCACTCTTTCTAAGAGATCATATTCAAAAGGGGGATTGTCAAATTGAATATGTTGATACCTTGCATCAATTAGCTGATATTTTTACCAANGCTCTNCCTAAAGATAGATTCTTTGAGCTTAGAAGAGAGTTAGGAGTGTTAGACATNTCTTAGGATCAAAGTCTATGCAAATTTTTGCATTCTCGTAAATTTAACGCTTCATAATCGATTATCACAAGGTCACAATCGATTATTCATTAATAAAATTCAATTCTGGAAAATTTTGAGCAGATAATCGATTATCATCAGGCATAATCGATTATCATGCAATTTTGGGCAGTGATTATTGAACTGATAATCAATTATCACGAGCCATAATCGATTATCGCGCTGACAGTTTCAAAAATAGAGTCGTTGGAGCGTCCCATAACAGCTATGAACGGCCATAAACGGCTAGGTTTTCCATTTTTCTTATAAATAACCCCCCACAATCAATTATTAGACACTCCTTTGCACCCAAATACTGCTGAAATCAAATCCAGAGCTCAAAATCTCTTCATTTTTCTTCACCTTCTTAAAGTTTCATTTTCCCAATCTTCCTCCATGGCTGAACCAAGAAGGCATCGTCACAAGACAGCTGGAGCTTCCTCTTCTTCTCAACAACGTCTTGCAAACATAGATGGATGGATTTCAGATCAAGGGAAACATGCAGACTTTGTTAACTCTTGGCAAGAAAGGAAAATCATGGCGGTAAAGTATATCCGTCTTGACTTTTTCCGCTTCTATGGCTTTCAATTTCCAAACACTTTTACTGAGCAGGGGTTAACGCATCTGGTAGAACAAAAAGGATGCATTTATCCTAATCTTATAAGAGTCTTCTACTTCAACTTGCGCTATAGAGATGGGATAATATCCACTAAGTTCAAAGGCGTACGTATTATTTTAGATGATGACGTGTGGACCAATGTTGCTCAACTTCCTATCTGGGATGATGTTGTAAAAGTCCATTTAGGACATGAAGACTTCAACAGGATGATGACTTTCCAATCCTTCCTGCGTCATCCTGAACGGCAAACAAATAGAAGGCAATTATTGGTTGGAGGTTTCAAAGTTGAAGAAAGGATGATCCACTACTTGATTGTCTGGATTTTATGTCCTAGAGCAACCAACCATGCTCAATGCTCTAAGCAGGATTTACTTCTTTTGTATGGGATTCTAAATCACATACACATCGACTAGTCTGCTCTCATTGCTGATAAAATGGTAAAAGCCAAGAAATCTCATTCATATCAATTTCCTTATGCTCTTCTTATTTCTAGGATTTTAGAATACAAAGGTGTACCTGTTGAAGGAGAACTTATTCAAGCTATTGAAGCTGTGGGATCAGAAATTGGAGATACTACCTTTCGTTAGATGGGATTCATTACTAGAGGAAGAGTCCTTATTCACAAAGATGATGACCATCCTGATGAAGATGAAGATGATGACATGGACACTCATATGGCTGACCCAGTGAGTGTTGCTGCTCCATCTGATGCTGGACCTTCCAACATACCCTCCTCTTCCTCAACTTCTATGGAAGAACACTTTGCAAGGTTATCTAAACAGTTGGAGGATATGAGTCTAGCACAGAAGACACATTTTGATGAAGCTCATGAGTGGCAGCTATCTCTTGATGAGTACTTAGTTGATCAGTTCCTTGAGTTTGATGTTCGACTATCTAACATTGAGAGTCATCTCAATATCCCACCTACTGAAAGATCCCCTAGTCCTGAATTCTAGGTTTTAGGCCACTAAGTTTGATTGTTATTTTCTTTGTGGTATTTAGTATTGATCTTTATGAATTTTATGTAATTCCCTTCTGTTCTTAATATATTGAGCCTTTATGTCATTTTTATGCATCTATTATATTTTTGAGGGGGAGCTCATATTAAGGGGGAGATTTTTTTACATTATTCTTTTTGTTTATGATCAAAAAGGGGGAGAAGAAATATTAAGGGAGAATTAAGGGGAGAAATATTTTAAATTGTACAGGTACTGCTAACTCTGTAGTTGTCCATTAGTTTATATGTGTTGCAGGTAAACCTGAGTTGCTTTTAAAAAGAGAGTTCTTGATCATCATCAAAAAGGGGGAGATTGTTACCAATAAGGAGTATTGGTAAAACCTGAAGATGAGTTTTGATGATGCTGCAACTTGTAGATTTTGGATGTAGTAGGAAAATATTTAAAAAGCAACTTATAGATTTTGAATGTAGTAGGAAAATATTGAAATATTGTAATTCTTACTGGTATAATCGATTATGGTCAAGCTACAATCGATTATCACATGTTTTTGTACTAGAATAATCGATTATCATGAAGCAATAATCGATTATCACAAGTCATACTTGAATAATCGATTATCACTT
>NW_014542002.1:259305-268707 GCF_000741045.1 Vigna radiata var. radiata | reverse complement strand
GTATCGTGTGTCGATAGTCGGAGCAGACTCTCTTCAAGTTAGCAAGGTACTCTGCTTGGTCTTGTGAAAGGAGAAGCTCGTGAATCGTTGGTCGATTGTCGGAGCGGTTCTCTTCAAGTTGGTAGAGTGGTTCTCTTCATTTTATATTCTGTTCGTTATCTTGTAATTTGTAAAACTGTTTTTTAGTGGAACTGTTAATCACTCTTTGTAGTGATTAACGACTGGACGTAGATACTGTTGAATCGAACCAGTATAAAAATANTCGTGTGATTTTTCTATTCCCTACACTCATTTTACTTAACGCATAACAACTGTTTGATTAATTTTCTGAAAGAAAATCATTTTTGCTAAAAAGGACCAATTTCGTTTTAACTGTGATCGAACACGCTTTCCGCTCTCTTTGTTTTAATTTCGCTGCGCTATACTCTTCGAAAATTACCCCCTCCGATACCAACAACATGTACACTAGAAGTAAAAGAAATACATGAGGCAATATGCCATCACTATGGTCAAAAAATAACAGAACTCATTTAATACAGTTGACCAAGTCATCAATGCTTAGCTAACTTTTAAAAATATAGTTGTTGTAGCGCAAGAGCATAACAGAATTCCAAATCAGATCAAAAACACAGTTGAATGCAAACCAAACAAAGTCGACTGACATATGTAAAAACACTTTGAAATTCTTTTCAACTCAAAACATCATAGAGCACTGATTCTCAAAATCTGTACAAAGATTTTAGCATAGTCGAATCCATTACTAATGTAGTTCAATGTATTATACCTTTTTCACACAGTTATAAGTTCATGAAAGTGCTTGTGGTTTTTCACTTTAAAAAATGTGCAGTAAAACATATGTAATAAAGCATTTCACATTGCACATAAGCATGTAAGCATGTTCCACAAATATATCAAACAATCAACATAGGAACATACAACACAGTACATCAAACATGTTCAGCAGATATAACAATCAATTCAACATAAGAACATGTAATGCAGCAACATGTGTACTGCTATTAAGCAATGTGTTGTCATCATCAAAAACTAGAGTGATATAGAGTTTGGGTAGTCAACAATCTCAACAGATACCACGTAGAACTTTTGGACAATTGTTTCAGATCAGCTTTGACAATTCTAGATTTTGTCATCATAGTCAACTCTTCTTTATTCTTGGCCTTCTTGATATCAACTGGATAACTTTGTTTGTCCTTCTTTCTCAGACACCTTGTGAGTCTGTTATCTGACAAAATTGATCTTTGTGTTTCTGGATAAGGTTCTCCATCTTGAGTTGCCTTGTATTGCAAGTTTCCTATTTCAAAAGATTCGTAGAAACCATCAGTTACAGACTTTGACTTCTTATTGCAGGGTGCAGATACAAAATCAATTTTGAAATCATAAATTCTTTTAGAATGCGAAATAGAAGCCATCCCCAGGTTTATAGTCGAATCAAAGAAAAATAGAGTCGACTAGTTTTTTCAATATCTTATGAAAACCAACTCTAGTGATCAAATGGATGTTTGTTTTAACTTATAAACGTGTTTTCCCATCAATACAAATGTGTAAAGAACCCCTGTAATCATTAAAACAGGTTCCAAGTGTTGGAAAACATGTAGGCTTCTTTTTTACACCAAGAGGGGGGTGAATTGGTGGTTTATCAAAAACAAAGTCTTTTCGCAATCTTGAAAACAAAGTATCAAACTTTTCAAACTTTCTTGAAATGCAAGTAATGAAAATTTGTATGCAGCGGAAAAACGTAGTTGACTGCGCTAGAAGTAAAGTCGACTGTAAAGTAAAAGTGTAGGGATAGAGAAAATCAAACACTGGTCTTTATACTAGTTCGGCCAACAATGCATACATCCAGTGTCCTTCCAACCCAGGAAGCAAATGCACTATAATGGTTGCGGTTTTTACAACAAGGAATTTATAGAAGACCTCTACGTCAAAAATATAAATCTCCTCTCTAACCCTTAACCAAAATATAGGCAACAAATATAGCAAGACATGCAGCAAGATGTCCTCTCTCCTGCAATATGCCAATCACCACTTTGAACAATCCTCAAAGTGAACCAGACTCCACGAGTCTATCCCCTATACAACAAGTACAATACAGTAGTCTTCAAGGATGTCAAACTGGAACAATGCAGCCATCTTCAAAGGATGTCAAGCCTCAATCTGATCAAACCAGAAACACCTTCACTGTGCAGAATATTATCAAGCAATGTGAGCACAGCAAGTCTCTCTTTGAATCTCTTTCAAGAAAGATCATCACTGTCTTCTTGGAGAATTCTTGGAGCTCTATAAACCAGAGATATCAATCTGAAACAGAAATGAAATTGTCATATCATCAAAAGTCTTTGAACATATTCGTGTTCAGTCTATTTATAGTTTTCTGTTTAACAGACAGTCTCTTAGTCGAATATGCTACTAATTCAGTCGACTATGTTATAACAGTTCAGTCAAACTAGTAGCATACAGTCAACCAAAATAAAAACTCATTTAATACAGTTGACTAACTAATCAATGCTCAACTAACTTTTAAAAATATAGTCGTTATAGTGCAAGAGCATAACAGAATTTCAAAACAGATAACTAATGTAGTCAAATATGTAGCACACATAGTCAACTTCAACATGTAAAAACATTTTGAAATTATTTCTTTCTCAAAATCACACAAAGCACTGATTCTCAAAATTTTTACAAAGATTTTAGCATAGTCGAATTTATTAATAATGGAGTCGACTGTATTATTGCTTTGTTACACAGTAATAAGTTCATAAAAGTGCTTGTGGTTTTCATGCTTTAAAACATGTGCAATGCATCCAGAAAATTATGTATCACGTACAAGCTTAATGTATATGCATTCACACATCAATACAGCATATAAACATGTTCAACAGATATATCAATCAATCAACATAAGAACATGTAACATAGCAACAACATATGCGTGTTATTAAGCAATGTGTTGTCATCATAAAAAACTAGAGTGATATAGATATTGTGGTTCAACAATCTCAATACCAAGTGCATCAAAAGCCAATTTTCATGGTTGTTGTCAACTGGTATGGGGCTGGGCGCCCCCTGGTTGAGCCCTAGCGCCCCTGGATCTGCAGCGGTTCGCGCTGGGCCCCCCCGAGCGCCCCTAGGCGTACCATTATGCTGCTATTTTTGTTTTTGATAGTTTTTGGGGTTTCGGTTGTCCATTTTGGACTTTCTTTATATCGTTTTGGACGTTTTGGACCCTTCTGGAGCTGTTGGTGAGGGTTTCAAAAGTTGTTTTCCTTACCTAAATATGATTATCCTTATGCCATGGATTGATTGATGTTGTTTGATTGAAAGAGTGTCTTGTATGTTTATATATATGGCTTGTGTGGGTTGTAAGAATATAATTGTGAATCAAGATGACATATTTGAGTATGAATTGAACATCTCAAGGTGAGATGATTGAAAGTGACTGTGGAGATGTTGTTGTTGTTGTTGTCTGTATAATTATATAGAGCTTTGAAATGGTATGTCTATCCCTATACTCAAAGAACTGTTCATGCTCAAATATAGAAGAACAGTGTGAGTGGTCAGAGTAGAGGGAGTTCCTCGTCTATAGTCTTAGAGTTTAGACATAGATAGATGGGGGATCTACCTTGCATAGTGTTGGGGAGGGCCAACTGAACTATGCAAGTGCAAAGACGACCAATAGTTCGACAGTTATACAAATCTGGATGAGTGGTGTTGAGTAATTGATGCATGATTTGAATTGTATGTTTTTACCTCTTACTTTATATATGATTAAACATGATAATATTGACTGATTATGCTATATGTATGTTGCTTGTCTATCTAACTCACCCTTGCTTTTGTGTTTGTGTGTTGCCTGTGTATGTTTTCCTTTGCGATGATCATCCATTTGGATGGGAGCAGATGTTATTGAGGAAGTTCCCTTAGAGCAAGAGTAGGAAGATTCTTATGATGCGGTTTAGTCTTCTTAGGACTTCCTTTCTTTGAACTTATGCTATTATGAACACCCTATTCTATAGTATGCTTAAGTTTTAAATTTTGATGTTGTTTTTGGATGACTGTAATCCTGTAACCTTAACAACTCACTGCAAGTTTACTCTAACTGCTTTATTATATTAAAATGTGAACTATCTGGATTATTATATGTCCTATATATAATAGGGATGTCACAGGAATCGGCAACACGATTGTCATTATATGGAACTAACAATTCCATTACACAACATTCTAAATTAAGGCAAATAAAAAACATCATAACAGCGGAATCATTCAAAACTAGTTCAGTTATTTCATGAACACAAAATCCATTATCCTAAACACAGCGCAAGACAAAATTAAGACTAATTCCTGAAGATTAGAGGCAAAACCCTAGATCCGAGCAGCGCGGCGACAAATTAAAGGTGATTGATAAATTAACGAAGCACATCACGCGGAATTTGAAAGAAAGCAAAAGGAAGGAATGGAGAGAGAAGAAATGGAAAACGTAAAATTTGGAAATCGCGAGGAGCGACGCCGAGAAGGTAGAAGGAGTTGACGGAGGAGAATAGGAAGAGTGCGGCGAAGATGACGTAGATGGCAGTGCTTGCCTTTATCTTCTTCTTCATTGCTACCATGGTTTCCTTATGGATTTTGATGACAATAGAGAGGCAACGGTTGGGGTGCCATGTTCCGGCCGTTGCAGAAAAGCTTGTTGAAAAGGTGGAAGGGGATGAAACTATGTTGGAGGCAAAGACGACAGAGATGGCAGTGCTTGCCTTCATCTTCTTCTTCATTGCTACCGTGGTTTCCTTATGGATTTTGATGACAATAGAGAGGCAACGATTACGGTGCCATGTTCCGGTTGTTGCAGAAAAGCTTGTTGAAAAGTTGGAAGGGGATGAAACTATGTTGGAAGATAGATGGAGAAGGGATTTCAAAGAGAGAAAAGTCAAAGAATTAGGGACTTAAAGGTGGGGAAAGGTGTGAAGAATGAGAAATTGAGACATAGAGGGAAGCCATTCGCCAAGAAAATCATGGAGGCGCAAAGTGAAAGGCCAAAGACAGGAGAAAGACAATGGAAAGGATGGTAAGACGCATAAAGGTGTTAAGGGTTCGGTAAGTGTACCGAATCGTATCAAGTAATAAATGGTAAGTTTGAGTATTGTTTCCCTAGAGACTCTTAGGCCTAAACGTTCATGTGATATCTTGATTTCTTTAGACTTGAGAAAAACGAAAATTAGGGTTTTATATGCAAGACAGAAAATTAAATATGCATGCAAAGATTGATCAATTGACAGTTGAACGATATGAATGAATGATGTTGTTGGGGTTTATGATTTCATACTAATCCACTCTCATATATTTACGAATTCTACTTTATTCTACTTCTTTATCAATGTTAATGTCACTTTCTAAATTACCCTAATCCCAATGTCTTGGTGAAGAGAGTCTACTCCTAATTACTAGTTTACTATGTCTAGTCTCCCTAGCAATTGATCATGCATTACATTAATTCGCACAGAAGCTTAAGGCAATCGATCCTCATATCCCTATGTCTAGGTAATATTGCTCCCGAGAGAATTCCCTCATGTCTAGACCTATCCACATGTGTCCATATAGATAGAATCAAAGATTATGCTAATGAATAATGTCTTAAACAAAGCGCACAAATATAATGGAGGAAAAACTCTAACAATTGATAAAAGAAAGCATATGAATAAAGCAAGAATTTCAATATATGAGAATTTCAATAGAATTACATCATTTCCCCAACAACAATGGAGGTTTAGTTCACCATAGACATGGTGAAACTAAATGAAAATAATGGAAAGAATGAAAAGATAACCCTAGATTTGATAAGTTGGAGCTCCCGCATCCAAAATCCGCCTCCAAGGAGTGAAAAGTGTGTTTTTACGTCCTTTCTACCAAAAGATGACCTCTCTAGGTTGTCCAAATCTATTTATAATTCATTAAAACGAAGCAGAAACTGGCCCAGCCCCAATAGTACACCGCCCAACGGTGGGTGCGTTACTTAAGATCAGCCCTCAGCGTTGACACTTGAGCGTTGGCCAGAGAGTTCCATGAAGAGTCCACCACCCAGCGGTGAGGTCGACACTCAAATCCACCCCTCAATGTTAGCGCTTGAGCGTTTGACAGAGAATCCTTCTACATGGCTGGTGCTCAGCTGGGATAGGGTTGAGCGGTGGCTGCGACTCTTCTTTTCTTCACTTTTCCACCTTCTCTTGAGGCCAACTCTTCTCTTCCTTAACTTCCTTCGTTCAATTCCTGATGAATCCTGCCAAATCATGGGAAAACCAAACATAAAACCAAGAAAACCAACTTTGACTCTCTTATTCTCTAACTTAAGCAAATTACATAATTTCAAGCTAATTCGAAGTCACAAAGGATGTGTTTAATATCAAATTTAAGTATAAAAATAACAATTTTTGAACCGTTATCAAAAAGCGCGATTTAGATAGAATTAGGATAAGTATATGCAAACTTATTGGCGGTTTCATTAAAACAAAACCGCCGAAACTTTATTTTAAATAAAAAATAATAATTTTAACTGCATTTTTATAATAAACTCCTAGAAAATTATTTGAGGTTTTCAAAACCCCAAAAAAAACTACTAAAAATTTTTTGTAGTGTGTGAGAACTAAAAGAAAACTTAATTATATTCAAAAATATTTAAATCAATAATAAAAAATTATACAATAATTTATATGATAAAAAATATTTAAAATCTATAGGTTCTTGTAGTGAGATATAATGCAGATATAATAAAATATGTAGATAAGATAAGGACATAATAAACTTCAATCATATAAAATATTTTATCTATACTGTATAATAAATTAAAGAATATTGTTTATTATATTTATATTTGGTATGGACCCGATAATAATATGATTATTTTATTTTCAAAAGTAGTAATTCTTTGTATCAGATGAAGTGATTTACAAATATTAAACAAAAAAAAATCAAGAAGTGATAGTTTTTAATTAACCTAACAAAATGAGAACTCTTGAATTATTAGTGAGTAAAATATTTGAAATAGTTTTATCAAATCACTTTCAGAATTTCTAACAAAAAAATAAAACTAACAAATAGAACTTTAAAATATAATATCCCAAAGACATGCGCTTGAAACAAAGTAGTTTATCTCTGCATTATTAATGTCTATAAACTTCATAGTTTATCTTCCTCTGTATGCAGAGCATATTAGATTGCTATTTTCACTATATTTTTACTCATTACTCATTTATTTTATTTTATTATATTTTATGTTGGATTTTTCTTTAAATTTTTACTAGCGTGACATCTGAAGAAAGTGGTAATTAGTCTGGAGTACTTTTTAAAGACGATGATTCAACATTCGAAGATGATGAAATTAGAGAAACTCATGAAAATAATAAAATTGAAGATATTTGAACATTTGCTTGAAGGGGAATATGCCAATGATTCAACTTTTTACAAAGACAAATTGTTTAATAGGATGTTTACAATTTCTATTGTTTATTTGCAAAGACTTGTGGTTTTTAAGTTAGACGTGATCATAGTTACAAACAAAACAAGAATAATATTGAATATATATATATATATATATATATATATATATATATATATATATATATATATATATAATGTGCAAGTGATTGTGAACGGCAATGGGATTTGATGGTTAGACGCTTTCATGTAAGTAATAACATGTATATTGAGGTATTGTATTCTCATTGTCAATTTTAGGCCTTAGCCTATTTGAAAGAATTCTTTTTTGCTGGGATCACGACAATCGGACGTTTAGAATCTATAAATTCATATATTAAAAGATTATTCGGTGTTAAAACGAGTTTGGTGGACTTTGTGAATCAAGTAAGAATATATTATTTTTTGGTGCTACAAGTTTTTTTTCTTCTCTTTTTATAATCAACTTATAAGTTTTTCATATTTCCTTTTTTTAAGGTTGGAGTTGTTGTGAACATTAGAAATCAAGCTGGAGAATAGGCGAGAATGCGTCAAAAATATCATAATCCTCTAATGAAAATGAGTTTTCCAATTGAGAAACATGTTGCATCCATACTCACACCATATGCCTTGGAGTTGCTTCAACATAAGATTGAGTTATCTACAAAATATTCAGCAACTGAGATTGAAAATGACTCTTACTCGATGCGGCATCATACCAAACTTGATGGAGGTCGTTTTGTAACTTGGATAAAGGAAAAAAATTCAATTCATTGTTCTTATAAAGAACTTGAATTTTCTAGGATACTATGTAGACATGTTATTCGAGTGTTGTTGAAGAATGATTATTTTAGCATTCCAGAAGAATATCTTCCTTCTCAATGGAGAAATGATAGCTCATTGATCCCACGAAAAAGACACATAATCAACTCTAATGATAACTTGAGTTTCGATCACTTGTGCAATGTTTAGAAGTTGAATCTATAAATATTAGAGATCGAGTTAAAGTAGTTACTAAAGAGTTAAAGAAATTCATTCACTATTTAAAAAGTATGCCTGAAGTTCAAGAAAATTCAATTGATCTAGAACACGGTGTTCTAAATGTTGATGAGTGTGATGTTGAAAATCCTATCACTTCTAAAACGAAAGGTTGACCAAGAGAATTAAGGCCAAAAGGAGGAGTTGAAGAAACAAAGAAGTCTCGTCATTGTCATTATCCTAACTGTGATAGAACTTATCATGACTCACGAAATTGTCCAATAAAAAGAAAAAAATACTCATTGTTAACTTCTCAATCATCACCTAATAAATAATGCATAATGAAATATATATTTTTATCTTTTAAGTTTATTTTACAATCACCAATGAACTACCTTTTATTTTGTGTAATTTAGTCTTTTCCCTTAATAAGCTTTTTGTAACCTTAGTTAAATATAAATGAAAAAGTTTTTCTATATGCTTGTTACTAGATGCATTTTTTTCTTTTTACTATCTAGATGGAAACAAATGAAAAGGCTAAATAGTTGGTGTTATGATATTAAAAGCATGTACTTGTAACAACTTGTAAACCAAGTAAATCACCTACTACACGAATGTTATATGTAAAAAATTATAATAAAAAAAGTCTTATTTAATTTATGCAATCACATTCATTTCTGAAAATTATATATTCCTAAAATATTATAATTAAAAATATTCTTAAAGTTACGATAAATAACTATCTTTTATTTTATTTTTTATTTTAGAAAATAATTAATAAATAATTATCTTTTATTTTATTTTTTATTTTTTATTTTAAATTAAATTTTAAAATTATTAAAATATTTTTAAATTTAAAATGTTTTTTTAATAGGAATTTATTATATATATATATATATATATATATATATATATATATATATATATATATATATATATATATATATATATATATATATATAT
>NW_014542002.1:243454-257910 GCF_000741045.1 Vigna radiata var. radiata | reverse complement strand
ATATATACATATATATATATATATATATATATAATACATGAAATACATGAAAATAAATGTTTTAAATTTTAATTTTTAATTTATATAAAAAAAATTCACGGTCAAAACGAAAATGAAAGAATTCAACTCAACTTGTCAAATGACATACTTAACGACCCCAAGACTAAAACTCATTTACCACCTAAAGATATAAAGTTTATCAAAAATTAAAATTTTAAATAAATTCTAGGTGATAGTGAAAAATGTTTAAAAATAATCTTACATAATTTGATTAGTTGGGTTTTTCTTTCTGCACTAATTTTGAAATACTTTTTATGTTTGAGAATAATTTAGAAAGACTCACTCGAAATGAACCAAAGATGCTGGAAGAAAATTCTGAAGTGTAACGAGAAAGATTTGTAGTATCGTTGGGCTCGTCAATGGTTCAGGCGGTTTCGTCTGTACTTCCAAATAGAGGGTTATTCCCTACACTCACCCTTCTTTTCTTCTTCAAGGAATGATCACATCCATTAAAGAAATTTTTCTCAACATCCGTTTAATTTTTTTTTTTATTATTATTTTTAATTTATTAATTTGTTGTATTAATAATAATTATTTAATTAAATAAAATAAAATTAATTTTTGAAATACATTATTAAAAAAATTAAATAATCTATCAATTGAATAAAATATAATTTTAAATATACTAAAATTAAAAAAAAACGAAAAACATAAACGGATGTGATCGCATCCGTTGTACACATCCATATATTATAATTAATTAAAAAAATTATTATTTAATTAAATAAAATAAAATTGATTTACCTAATACATTATAAAAAATAAATAATCTATATATTAATTAAAATATAATATTTAAATAAACTAAAAATTAAAAAAAGAAAAAAAAACTTAAACGGAGATCCGTTGATTCTAATTAATTAAAATTTTTTATAATTTAATTAAAGTAATAATAATTATTTAATTAAATAAAATAAATTAATTTATTGGTAATTATGTAAAATAATTTATTTTATTTAATAAAATAATTATTATTTATTTAATTTATGTATTATTATTTAATTAATTATTTAAATATTTTTTATATAAGGTTAAATATGCTTTTAGTCCCTAAAGTTTCACTAATTTTTTTGTTTTAGTCCCTGCATCAAACATTGATGGCATTTCATCCTCTTAGTATGAAAAGATGTATTTTTAGTCCCTAAAAATAGACGGCGTCAATTTTTCTATGATGTGGCTAACGGCCTGCCACGTATTCTTCCACCTTCATTGACCATTGCCTTCCTCGTTGGTGTTTTGTTCTTCCTATTATTATTTTTTTTGTATTCTCTAAAATTTTTTTAGCCCCTTTCTCCTTCCCGCGAAAGGAAGAGGCATTCACCCTCTGCAGCACGACAGGAAAATAGTGAATCCATGAATATAATCGATGTCCAAATAACCAAACTCTTATTCGGTGAAAGATCAAAAACCCTTTTTGCCCCATGAATATACCCGAGCTTCACATAAGCATCAATAGTGGAGGTTGCCACATATACATTTTGCTCATAACCTCTCCTTATAGCATAACCATGAACCTCTTTTCCTCCTCGCAGGTTTGAGAAATACGAAAATGAAGGAAGAACACTAGCAAGTGTAACAGCATTGCGACACAAACCAGAACCCCATAAATCCCGTAACAAATCAAATAAGCCTTCAAACTCTTCATTCTGAACCATACCAGAAATCACAGCATTCGACATATTCAATCCAGGGTTCTCCACCCCTCGAAAAATATTCAGGGCTTCTTCCACAAACCCGTAGAAAAAAGAAAGGAAAAGAAGACAAAAGAAAAGGAGCAGAGAAAAAAAATAGGAAAATCCAAAAACTAGAGTTTGTTTTAAAAAAGAAAAATAGAGAATCAGATCCCATTCAACCAAACTCCTCTGGAGTTTGTTTTGGGTCAATGGTTATTTCATTGTTGATTGCTCGTGGTGGTTGTGACTTTGGGCATTGGCGGCGCTGTGGCTTGAGTCTCGGACAGTTGGGCTCACTCTAGATGGAGATCGACAGCGGAGGGAGAAAGCTTCTCCGATCCGAGTCACCGAGACTGGCAGAGAGTCCGTCGTGAGGCCGGTCGGCGCGATGGGTGTCAGAGGGGAATGGTAGGCGGCATTCCAAGGAGGCAAACCCCAGTCCTAGGATACTTTGAGGAGAAAAAGACCTTGGGTCTCTGTTTGTCTCGAGGCAGAGGAAAATGTTGAGATGGTTTGGAAATTGGGAGACCCCTAAGACGTGGCATGTGCACAGTAAAGATGTGGCACGACCGTTAGCCACATCACAAAAAAAATTGACGCCCTTTATTTTTAGGGATTAAAAATACATGTTTCTATATTAAGAGGATGAAATGCCATCAATGTTTGATGCAGTGACTAAAACCAAAAATCAGTGAAACTTCAGGGACTAAAAGGATATTTAACCCTTTTATATAATTACTGGATGTGCCATATACGTTAACGATGTGGTCACATCCGTATTTTTTTTTTGTTTTTAGTTTTTTAATTTATTATATTTTAAGTTAATATATAAATGTTATTTAAATCTTTTTTATATTTTAAATTAATTTATAAATTATTTAACTTTTTTTGTTTTTTATAATATATTATGTAAATAAAAAATATTATTAGAATAAATCTAAAATAAAAATAATAAACTTAACGGATGTTAACATTAATTTTATAATAAGGACAAATTGGATATACAGCGGTGCAAAGAATATTTAATAGTAGTAAAGGAAGCAACACTCTTCCTCCAAATATTGCTTTTAATAATTAAAATATTTTTTAGTAAAATTACAAAAATAATTAAAAAAAGTTAAAACAATTAAACTTTTCAAAGTCGATTACATTTTGAACCGATTTGATTTTGAAATTTGTTGAGAAATTCAACGAAGTTTCGTTACATTTCTCAACTAATTTTGAAATTCGTTTAAAATTATTTTTTGATTTTTAAATTTTATATTTTTACATTTTTTTTATAACATTTTTAAATATCTTTTACTTGTTTTAGTTTAATAAATATATTTTAAAATATTAAAATATTAAGATATATTAATATTAAAATATAATTAAATTAATATTTATTAACTTTAAAATTAAAAAATAAAATTGAAAAGAATATGTTGAATGGATTATAAAATCCATTATTGAAAAATTTTAATGAATTTCAAAATTTGTTGAATTTTTTAAAAATTTTGACGGAGGATTTTCAACTAATTTTAAGATTTGTCGAGATCTTTTAAATTTTGCTGAAAACTTTGATTGATTTTAAAATCTGTTAAATATTCGAACCGATTTCAAAATATGTTAAAGTCTTTTGAAAAATTCTTTAATGGATCTTTTGAAGCACAAAAATGGTATAGTGTGGAGGACACCTAATCAATAAATATTGTTTTGTAACCCCGAATCGCTAAAGGGTATCTTTTCTGCACCCCATCAAATTCCTACATACACTTCAAATAATCTGGGAAGACATGTATTCAACCCTTATTCCGGATAAAATTTCCATAAACTTATTATGGAGTGCAGGAAGAAATTTGATGGGTGTAAACATAAGCACCCATTCAAGTGGGCAATGGACACTACAAATACCTCAAATATGAATGAAACCACAAGCTAACACATCTTCCATATTTACTATAGTATCATTATCTTCTTATTGTAACTAGTGTTAATTTAACACTAATCCACCAAAAAAATTATTATAACTTTTCTAAAACGATAGATATACATATAAGTTTAATACATTTTTCATCCCAATTTTGATAATACTTATTTAGTTTCTTAATTTTTTTATCATAATATAATTTATTTATTTTTTAAAAAATAGACGTAATCACTTTCTTGCACTGAATAATTTTAAGACAATTAATATTAAATTGTTTATATAACTACTTATATCTCTTATTTTTATTTATTGAACATTAAATTCAAACTCACATTTAACATTATATTTTAAATTATTTTTTAGTTGATATTAAAAAAAATAATAAGTAGCTAAAATTTTGGAAACTAATATTAGAAATTAATTTAATTCTTGACTTATGAACTAACTATAAAATTTTATTAATAATGAAAACTATTTTATATATCAATAATTTTTAAGTTATAGAATAATATATAACTTAATTGATATAATAATTAATTATTTTTTGTTCTTAAATTAATTTTTATTTAATATTATTTTTGGGGAAACATCATATTTTTTTAAAAATATTTAATATTAAATTAAAGAAGAAAAAGAAGTAAATCATGGAGATGGAGAGAAAAAGTATAAAAAGATAGAAGGAATTGAGGAATATGCTGCATATGATCCAAATTATTTATATGGCTACAATTTAACATGATTCAAATAATTCATTATGGCCATAATGAAAAGGCTATGTGTGCATCTTTCTTGTATTACATTATTCTCTTTTTTCTTTTTTCTTTTACTTCATTGTGTTAGTTTTAGTTTTGTCATCAAAGTTTTATCCATTGTATTCTTTATACCACAGTGAAATACAAATTATTTTATTATATTTATTACATCTATTTACTCGATAATGAAATGCAAATTGTTACTTTTGTTAAAAGATTTATTATCGAGTTTTTTTTAATCTTTAAATATGAGATTTTTGGTGAAAAAATATATAAAACCTAACTTGGATAATCAATAAGTTACTTTAATAAAGAATTGTTAAATTTAATCAATAGTATCGTACCATATTACCTTTGAGACGAGACAAAATTAATGAATGATGATTTTTTACCATATTTTTTCTCTTTCTTTCTCTATTTTTGTTCTCTTTTTTTTTTTTCTCTTTTCTTTTCTTTTCTTCTCTTTTTCACCTCTTATATTTTTTTCTTCACCCACCCTTCTACATATTTTTTTATTAGGAGCAACTTTCTTCTTTTTAGTTGATCTTCTTTATATAAGCTTTCTTGAGAGATGATCATTAGATGGTTAGTTGATTTTTTAAAAAAGAAAATAACCTTTAGGTGAGATGTCATATTTTAGCCTTTTTCGTAGATTATAGTGCTTTATTAGAGTTTACATTGAGGAGTAGCTTGTACGGTTCGTTAGAGTAGAAGTCTTCAAGAGAGTCATTCCTAGAATGTTCTTTACTTCTATCAAAGTCTTTATCCAACGTGTGCAAATGTTCTGATTAATCCTTTGTGTATTCCTATTCTGCATATATACTAAGGACAAAGTATACAAACAAAGTAGTGTTGAGATTGTTGACAACATAAACTCTATATCAATCTAGGTTTTGATGATGACAACATAATGCTTAATAACAGTACACATGTTGTTGCATTACATGTTCTTATTTTGAATTGATTGTCATACCTGCTGAACATGTTTTGATGTACTGTGATATATGTTCATATGTTAATTGTGTGATATATTTGTGGAACATGCTTGTATGATAATGTGCAGTAAAATAGATTTGATCACAGTGCATATTTTATGGCACATTTTGGAAAGAGAAAAATCACAAGCACTTTTACAAACTTATAATTGTGTGACAAAGTTCTAGTTCAGTTGAATACACTTGTAATGGATTCGACTATTCTAAAACCTTTGTACAGATTTTGAGAACCAGTGCTCTGCGATGTTTTGGATTGAAAAGAATTTCAAAATGTTTTTACATGTGTCAGTCGACTTTGTCCAGTGTACATTCGACTGTATTATTGATCTGTTTTAGAATTTTGTTATGCTTACACGCTTCAACGACTATATTTTTAAAAGTTAGTTAAGCATTAATGACGTGGTCAACTGTATTGAATGTGTGTTGATTTTCGTTAACTAAGAGCCTCTATGTTGACTGTCTGTTATAACTGTATTAGTACAATCGATTGGATTAGTAAGCTATTCGACTAAGAAATAATCTGTCTAACAGAAAACTATAAATTGGTTGAACACGAGTTGTTCAGAGACTTTTGTGAATCTAACATTTTTATTTCTTGTTTCAGATTGAATTCTCTATCTTAACAGCTCCAAGAATTCTCCAAGAAGACGGTGGTGATCTATCTTGAGATAGTTTCAAAGGGAGAAGGCTTATGCGCTGACTGTGTGATCAGAACTGCAAAAAGAAGTTGCTTCTTGATTGATCTTTGAAGGCTTGGCATCCTGTGAAGATTGTTGTTTGTTTAAAGGCTTGACATCCTGTGAAGACTATTGTGTTAAGGCTTGGCATCCTGTGAAGTGTGCTGGAATTTATACGTTGAGGATTGTTTAACATGAGTTCAGATTGCAGAAGAGGGGATTCTTGCTACAAGTCTACCTGTTTTCTCAACAATTGGCACCACAACTGGTTTTCATAAGATATTTGAAAATTTAGTCGACTCTATTTTCATCGTATTCGACTATAAAACCTGGGGATGACTTCCTGTTTTCAAACTTTTGGTGAAGGTGCTTCAACAAACAGACCACCTCTATTTGCTGGTGAAAATTATCCTTTTTGAAAAATTCGAATGCAAATCTTTCTTGAATCGCAAGATAAGGGAATTTTGGATGCCACTTTAAATGGTCCATATGTGCCTATAAAAACTGTTGATAAAGAAATTGTTTTAAAACCTTTTACTGAGTGGACTACTGATGAAAATAGAAAAGCTCAGTATGATGTTAAAGCTAGAAATATAATTGCCTCTGCACTGACAATTGATTAATTTTTCAGGATATCTTAATGCAAATCTGCGAAGGAAATGTGGGATGTCTTAGAGGTAACTCATGAAGGCACAAATGAAGTCAAGAGAGCCAGAAAGAACTCATTGGTACAGGAGTATGAATTGTTCAGAACGAAGGCTGGAGAAAACATCTATGATGTGTAGAAACGATTCACTCACATTGTAAATCATCTAATGGGTCTTCTCAAGGTATTTGATAAAGAGGAGATCAACATCAATATTTTAAAAAGTCTAAACAAAAATTGGCAACCAAAAGTCACAACAATCTCTGAATCCAAAGATCTTACAACTATGAACATGACTACCTTGTTTGGCAGGTTATGAGAACATGAGTTGGAACTTGGTAGACTGAAGGACAAAGAGGAGATTAAAGAAAATAAGTCCATTTCTCTGAAAGCCTCAAACAAGAACATCTAAAAAACATACATGGAAGAAAAAGAACTAATGACCTTGATGGTAAGAAAGTTTAGTCAACTTATGCAAAATGATAGTCAACTGTCTAACCATGCAGGTCAAAGCAAAAAGAGGAGCTTCGGTACAAATGTTGTCCAGTGCTATGAATGTGGAAAAGAAGGTCACATCAAGCTTGATTGTCCTGACTTACAGCCAAAGCAAAAAGGAAAGAAAAGATTCCCTCAAGGCAGAAATATGAAAAGAAAAGGAGCCTACATTGCTTGGGAGAACTCAGATTCTGAGAAATCAAGTGACGAAGATTCTAATCAATAAGAGGAATCAAATTTGTGCTATATGACAGGTGCAACATGGGACGACTATGACAGTGATGCAGACATATCAAATGAACCAGTAGAAGTCAAGTATGATTTGCTGCAAGATGCTTTTAAAGAGTTACATGCTGAAGCTATGCGACTGCAATATAAGGTAAATCGACTGAGCTCTGAAAGAAGAGACTTTGAAAATAGAATTAATAACCTTGTTGCAAAAAATGAGAAATTAGAAAAAGAATTGAATGAAGCTTTGTTATCTGCTAAGGATGTAGAAATTAAAACTGTTACAGTAGAAAAAGTTTGTGAAAATTGTCTTACTCATATTGAAAAGATAAATTACATGACTAGTACGCTAGCTAAGTTTACTCAAGGAAGGGACAATTTAAATGCTGTTTTAAATTCATCTGGCAGAATTACAAATAGACAAGGAATTGGTTACAAAGCTCAATCTAACAGAACCAATGTTAGGAGACTCACTAATAAACATGCTAGAAATGCATGTTTTTATTGCAATTGTATTGGTCATACTGTTAGAAACTGTTATTATAGAAATGTTGTTGTTCCTAAAGGATTATGTGTCTGGATACCATAGGAACAAGTAACAAGGATTAACAATCAAGGACCCAAAGTCAAGTGGGTACCAGCAACCAAAACTTAGTTGTTTTGTAGGATATACAGTTGATGCAGAATGATCTCAAGAATAAATCATCTATAGAACACATCAAATATCTTGAGGATCTACAACTGGTAAAACTGTATCTATCTACTGCATCATGCTTATATTGATTAGTTGTTGTTGTGTGATTGTTTGTGCTGTATGCTTAACTGTTTGAGTGATTGAATTTGTTTGAAAATGATTTTCATAATTCATAGTCGACTATGTGCTGAAAAGTTTCTAACTAATCTGAAATTTAAAATTTCATTTTGGTGCGAAAAGTGAAAATTATGTCCTTCCCTCCAAATTAGCCATCTAAAATGAACATATTGAAATCTTGATAGTCATGAGTCACTGCAGTCATTCTCATTGATCTGATACTCTCTATCCTCATCCCTTCTAAGAGAATCTACTCTCATCTTTAATCTGCAATGGCTTCAAGTTCTACGCCGAGAATAAGGACTAAAACTATCGCCTCAAGAAGTACAAGAAGAATATCTGATTTAAACAGCTGGATTAACGATGAAGAAGCTCAGTCAAGATTTCTTGACTGTTGGAAAAGAAGAAGTCTAGCGACTCACAAATTTATGAGGCTAAAGTTTTTCAAAAATGAAGGATTTTGGTTCCAAAGGTGGATTATGTGTCAGGGCTTAAAAAAATTTGTTGAAATGTCAAGCCCCTGGTATCCCGACTTGGTTAAAGTCTTTTACTGTAATTTGAAAATTGTTGATGATGTCCTCTGTTCACGAGTTAAAGGAGTAGACATCAAACTAACCAATGATGTCTGGAGTACTGTTGGAGGATTAAGAATTAGTAATGAAAAATCCCTTCTAGGAATAGAAGGATTCAACAAGTCGACTGTGTATCAACAATGTATGAGAAACGCAAATGATAACAGGGACAATTCTAACCACAAGACTGGTGGTATGAAGAAGGATGAAAGAATGGCCATCTAGGCCATCACCTATATACTCATGGCTAGAGGAGGAAACCATGCCCAAGCCATTACCGAAGACTTAATGTTGTTAAAAGCTTTGAAAGAGAACATTCAGGTGGATTGGCCAACAACCATTTCTGATAACATACTGAAGGAAACCAAATCAGAATCTGGGAAACTACCTTATTGTGTTTTCATTTCAAAGGTATTGATTTATTGCGGTGTGGAGTGCATTGGGGAGTCAAGTGAATAGTATCAACGTACATGCTGCATTGATGAAACTGTTCTTCATCTAATGCATATGGTGAAAACATCAGATGGTTGGAAATATAAGGATGAACTTGCAGGTGATAACAACACTCCATCATCTTCTCAAACAAATCGCTACAGGGGAAGAAATGAATTTAAAAGGACCGTTTTGCTCGAACTATCAGAAATAAAGAGAATGCTTATAGAGCAGAAGAACAACAGTCATGCAACCGAAAATTCTGAAGATGCAAGCTCCTTGGAAAAATTCTCTCAAAGAAGTAATGACGATAGTGAAGAGACAAGATCATAGGACAATCCAAGTGACATGTGATAACGGTCTAAAAACCGTTATTATCATACTTAAATTTGATATTAAAACACACCCTTTATGGCTTAGAATGAGCTTTAAATCAAGTAAAAACATATAGTCGTGTCTTGTGAGAGTCTAAAGTTGGTTTTAGAGATATTATGCTTGTTTTACATTGTTTTGCAGGGTTTTAAGGTGAATTGAAGATGGAAGTGAAGTAAGGTGGACTTAGACCCATGAAAGAAGGAGAAAAATGATGAAAAGAAGGGTCAAGTGAGCCGTTGAGCGCCAGAATGGACCGCTGAGCGCTCAGAGCGATTAGAGGGAAACCGCTCAGTGGCAAAACTAACCGTTGAGCGGTCAAAACGGCAAGAGGGAAACCGTTGAGCGGTGAACTTAGGCGCCTGGGCGGTTGTCTGTTTTTATTAGCTAGATTCTATAATCTTTCTGTTATCTTTTTAGGCTTATATATAGCCCTAGTGCGAATCAAAACACATTCTTTTGGCAGAGAGAAACGTCCAGAGCTATTCCACACACCTTAGAGGAGGTTCCTTGGATGCTTAGGCTCCAATCTACCAAGTTTAGGGTTATTTCTTCCATTCTTTCATTATATTTCATCTAGATTTACCATGATAATGGTGAACTAAACCCTAGGTTGTTGGGGAACAATGTAATCTTTTGAAACTCTCATATATCCAAATTCTTATTTATTTTATATGCTTGCATATGCTTGATTTATCAATTGTTGGGTTCTTCACCTTTGCTTAATGCTTTTATCGTTTAACTCATTCGGTAAATGTTGTTTGTCATTATTGATACGGGGACGTACAATAATGTCATGAACTGGTGTTGAATTCCTTGATTATGTTAATACCGCCTAGGGATAGGGGTAGGACGATCAATTATATTTTGATTCCTCTTATCATGCATTATTAATTACTAGGGGAGGCTAGGGATAGCAAGCCGGTAATTAGTAATAGGCTCTTTTCACCAAGGGATTGGGTTAAGGGTGGACTAAGAAAGTTTGTATGACAATATGATAAATAAGCAAATTAAATAAGAAGATTAGATATATGAGGGTGGATAAGATGAAATTGTAAACCCCAACAACTCCATTCATCCATAGTTTCTTAAAGCCAATTGAATCATTACATTTGCATGTTTACTTTTGTTCTTTGCATACAAACACCAATCTAATTCTTTTCTCAAGTCTTACACGATTAGTTTACATGAAAAGTAAGGNCTTTTGTTCTTTGCATACAAACACCAATCTAATTCTTTTCTCAAGTCTTACACGATTAGTTTACATGAAAAGTAAGGCCTAAGAGTCCTTTGGGAAAACGATACTTGGACTTACCCATTTATATTACTTGATAACGATCTGGTACACTTGCCAGGGACTTAACAAGTTTTTGGCACTGTTGTCAGGGACTTGTGGTTTAACTTATCTAGTAGTGTAAACCGATTAAGTTTGAATTGATTGTATATATTTTATCTTTTTATTTTATTTTTTTATAAAAAACGTGCTACTAGGGTTTGTGTTTCTTGTGCATGCAGCAGGAGCTTAGACATACTAGGAGCAAGAAAAATACGCAACCTCTTCTTGAAGGCTTAAGCGAGACAAAGGGGAGAAGGAGAGTCAGACGCCCATTTAGGGATTTGTTTCCTTCCCCTGAAAGATTACTATCACCTTCACGAGTTAGAAGGTGAAGCCATTGAGAGTAGCAACAACAGTGGAGGAGAAGAAGAAGAGGAAGCACGAGATAGTCATAATGAGCAGAACAGAGTAATTTATAACCAAATGACTATTATGCCTTCAATTATCAAACAAATTCCTGCAAGAATGAAATTTTATCTTGGAGATATGATAGATTTATATGAAGATGATTATGAGCAGGAATTTGAGATTCAGCCTCCAAGGAATTATCCGCTTAAAGTAAAAGATCCATGTTGCTTGAATTTGGCATGTAAGATTAATTAGGTTGATATAGGAGAAGCAATGATAGATTCTGGATCTAGCATTAACATGATGCCCATGCGTTTGTTTAAGAAAATTGGAGGGCTAACGTTAAAGCCATCTAATCTCACAGTGACAATGGCGGATGGTTCAATTAAAGCACCATTTGGTATGGTGGAAAATGTAGTTGTTCGGGTGGAGCAGTTAGAATTCTTAGCTAATTTTATCATCATGAGCATGGAAAATGCAGAAAGAATTCCAGTAATTCTTGGAAGACCTTTCATGGCCACATCCAAGATGTCTATCAGTGTCCATGATGCAAGGATGATGATGAGAGACAAAGAGAATATATTCTTTTATACGGGTCTTAAAGAGAAAAGTACAAGAATTAAAAAGAGGGCCAGACATAAGAAGTCAAGAAGAGAATCTGCACTAAAGGATAACACAACAGGTACCAATTCTAATAGTTGTAATGTTTTGCAGGTACCTGAAAATGAGGAGGTTGACAAAGGAAGCACTATCCACACCGAATATACACCACTTCCAATAGGAGCACAAGTGAGATTCAAGGATAAGAAGTGGCTTGTTATTAAGAATAGAGAAGATGACAAGCTGGACATCAGGAAACCATTCACAAGAGCCATAAAAAGAGTGGATAGAAAGCAACTGATGAGTTGGGTTGATGAAGATCCCAACCGGGATGGAATGAATTGATTTTATCTAAATCCCACTTGTATAAACATTTGTAGTTTTAGGGTATTTGATTTTGTACATTTGCTTTATTGAATTTTTGGAACACTTTTTGGGTAGCATCTACTGAGGGATGCTAAATCTTTTATGTATCTACTGAAGGATACAAGGTAAGTACACCTACTGAAGGGTGTTGGAAGGAGAAGCACTTACTAATGAGTGCTAAACAGGTTTGGGTCAGGCTCGTGACGTTAAACAAAGCGCTATCTGGAAGGCAATCCAGTTGATTGTTTTGTTTTTAATTATGTGTTAAGTGCATTACATGTTAATGATTGCATCTGAGAGGGGAAAGGTATATATTTGAAAATTGAAGGATGAAATTAAGTGCTAGAAGGAAGGATTACTCAAAAGAAAGCAAAAAGAAGAAGAAGTGAAATTAGGCGCAGACCGTTGGGCAGTGCATTTTACCGCTGAGCGGTTGCGGCGCTGATGGTCTTGGTTTTGTTTAAAAGCTGAGAGGTTTTTCAAGTTTTTCACTTTGAAACCCTTCTTTGCATTTCGCTTGAGCAATCTCCCTAAGCGCTAGCACTTTTCTTTCACTTTCAAGAGCATTTTAGAGAGATTTCCTCACTTTCTCATTCACCCACTCACCAAAAATGAAATTATTCATCATTACTTTGTCAAAGTTTGGGGTTTTTGCTTGAGGGACTTGCATTGGAGAGGACATACATCATCAATTAAGCAATTTTTCTGCAAGCATTCACAATCTCCACTCAAGTAAGTATGCAAATTCATGTTTAAGGTTTCTATTTTAGGATTTGTTGAAGAACATGCTTAGGAACATGATAAATTAGGGCTTTTGATTCTATGCATGAATTGATAGAATAGGAACTGTTTGAACTGATTGAATTGCATGATTTTTGTTTAGATTAATGATTTTAGCAAAAACAGTGGAGATTAGGATAAAAAAGGCAAGGATTTTGAAAAACCCTAGCCGTCACCGCTGAGCGGTATGTTTTGGCGCTAAGCGGTATGTTTTGGCGTTGGGCGGTGGCACAATTTGAGGCAAATCTCCTGAGCGGTCTCCTTTAAAGTTGGGCGGTTAATGGAAGCAGCTGCCTTTCAACCAAAATACCGAGAGGGAGTGAGTCCAAAAAAATGTGACGGTTGCAATCCCTAGGGCCTAGTATGTGTCATGAAAAATGGGTGGGGTCCACCCTAAAAAAAAAACCTAGGTGCCAAGTCATCCTACTCTACAATTGGGCTTAGTCTACACTACCAAAAATTGGCCCAAAATTACAAAACTTGGTTTAAAAAGCCTAATCTACTAAATTAAAATTTGATTAATTCTAAAGTGTCTTTGTGGAGAGTCTTGAATTTATTTGGTGTCCTCCAAATGTCCCAAATTGCATTTCCAAAATTTCCCTGAAAATAACAATGCAAATAATTAGCTCAAAAAATTAAAATTAAAATTTTCAATCAAATTAAGCATAGTTAGGATAAACGGGAAAATACCGGACAATTAAACACAATTCCCTGATTAATTCTTGCACAATAAACTAAGTGAAATCAATAAAATATCGACTCATCAAAATAGACCACACTTAGTCTTTTGCACTCCTGGGCAAAATCAAGACGCAAATCAGCGAACAGTTCAACGGACATCAGGGAATTGACACAGACTCAACAGACAGAAAACAAAGATTAACAAGGATAGAAACAAACCGAATTACAGTCTTCAAGAAATCCGGACAAGGGAAAGTAATAGATAGTATCCACACAGAATCAAAGAAATCAGATACTCAGAGAAATCATCCAAGCAATTCAAAGCATGACAAAATGATCAATCCGCTCGAGAGGTGAATCAAGAGCAACAGAACCTCACAGATGCACTATCAGTTTTTCTCTCAAGTGTCTAAGGTAAACAAAGTCAACTCAATGCACTCAAGAAAGCAAACACAAACAGACTTGGCAAGCCTCTAATAGCAACACTCAAAAACATATGCATGTTCAAATCAAAAGGTCTTTTATGGATGTAATGGGGTCAAGGACAAGGGAAGATAACATATGGATGAGAAGCTATAAACCAAAAGAAATAGAGGAGCAATGGGGAACAAGTGTAAACACATTCAAACACACCCAAAACCTCTAATTCAATCCTCTTCTTGACTCCATTATTCACAAAACAATTTTTTTTTCTTATTTTTTCTGTATTTTTTTTTCCTTTTT
>NW_014542002.1:240846-243039 GCF_000741045.1 Vigna radiata var. radiata | reverse complement strand
CATGGATTTCCAACAAATCAGAGTATCAATGAAGTGAAAGACACATCTACAACCTAAACCAAGCTCAGAAATCAAGAGAAACATGCAAAACTGTACACAGGGTACAACAAAAACTACCTAGAAAACAAAAAATTTAACGCAGAAAACATAAACTAATCAAAGAAAAATCAAAATCTCCCCCAATAGACCACACTTAAACTACACAGTGTCCTCAATGTGTCACAATCATCATATCAGAAATTAAAACAATCAACAGATCATGGACAAGTGCAATAAAAGTGGGAAAGGGGGAGAAGGAGGGAAAAGAAAACTCCCCTGATCATGGTGGCAGTTGCCAATTTTGGACTTGCAGAGAAGTGTCTTCCATAAATGGATCAAGAAATGAAGTGCTGAGAAAGGACTTCATTCGCCAAATCTGATCGAGAAGAGAAATGTCTTCCACAATCGGATCAAGGAAGGGATGATTCATCAGTAAATCACCTTCAATCGTGGAAGACGAAGAGAGTCCACCTGGCTTAAAATAGCTGCTCATATATGCCTGGTCCTCAACATTTTCATCAGATTCACAGTTAGTATGACCAATCACAAAGTTGGAAGCTGGTTGTATCACAGAATTAATTTCAACACAAATAGAGCAAGAACTAGCTTCACAACTACATTTAAAATTTTCAGAAAACTGTGAAAGATCGAAATTTAATCCCAAGTCTAAAGCATTTTTAGTTTCCACAGTTTCCATATAACAATCATCACTAACATGTGAATCTGAAGCAGAATCAAGAATATTTGAATGCATAAACAGCTCAGGCAAAGCAAGTGGGGGTTCAAGTTTAGAGGAAACCTGTGCTGATTCATGATTCATCTCACCAATAACAGCGGAATGAGCAACTGCATCCTCAAGTGCAAGAGGGAAGGCATAGGACGGTGGGGAAGTAGATGGCGCAGTAGTAAGCTCATGACTCTGCTCCCCATCTCTTATATGGATGACACCAACATCGTTTGGAAGCTGAACAGCCTGAAATGGGGATTCCTTTGAAACATGAGACTGTTCCTCAGTGAGTTGAGTTGCCATCTGCCCCAACTGAATACTCAAACTCTGAAATGAAGCTATAAATTCCTGCTGAAACTCCTGAAACTGCATAATCTGATCTCTGGTTTCCTGTTGAAACTGCATATTTTGAGCAGTCATCTGTCTCAACAACTCCTTCAATGTAGGCTCAGAAGCAGTGGGAGGATAAGGAGTTGCTTGGGCAGGCCCATGAAACTGCAGCTGTTGTGGTTCGTGGACAGGTGGAGAAGACATACAAGAATTCGAAAATGGTTGATATTGTTGTGGAGCATCATACATCCTAAGCTAGGGTCAGTCCACCCAGGATCGTTGCTATGACCATACCGCACAGGGGAGAATTTGTTAAGAAACTGATGCTCAAGATCTTCCCAACAGGTGACGGATCCTGGAGTAAGACAACAACACCAATCCCTTGCCGCTCCATCCAATGAGTACTCAAATGCCCTTATGAACATGTCCACATCCGGGACATCTGGAGGTTTCATTGAAGAGAGTGAGTCCAAAAAAATGTGACGGCTGAAATCCCTAGGGCCTAGTATGTGTCATGAAAAATGGTTGGGGTCCACCCTAAAAAAAAAAAACCTAGGTGCCAAGTCATCCTACTCTACAATTGGGCTTAGTCTACACTACCAAAAATTGGCCCAAAATTACAAAACTTGGTTTAAAAAGCCTAATCTACTAAATTAAAATTTGATTAATTCTAAAGTGTCTTTGTGGAGAGTCTTGAATTTATTTGGTGTCCTCCAAATGTCCCAAATTGCATTTCCAAAATTTCTCTGAAAATAATAATGCAAATAATTAGCTCAAAAAATTCAAATTAATTAAAATTAGAATTTTCGATCAAATTAAGCATAGTTAGGAAAAATGGGAAAATACCGGACAATTAAACACAATTCCCTGATTAATTCTAGCACAATAAACTAAGTGAAATCAATAAAATATCGACTTATCAGCGGTCTATAGCTGTTTTGCCTAAATGTTGAAATTTTTGGATGCTTATGTGTTGAGGAGCCCTGTTTTTCTTCAGAGAATTATATGATTTGATGATGCACTAACCTCTAATGATGTTTCTGTGAATTTTGTTGGATGAAATTGATTTATGCAGGAATGTCTACCTCAAAAAGAGT
>NW_014542002.1:230742-233581 GCF_000741045.1 Vigna radiata var. radiata | reverse complement strand
AGACTCATTTATTGAGTTTTGCTTGATTCTGAGCTCATTCCAAGTAGTAAAGGGTGTAATTTGGTCCAAATTGACATATGAAAATAACTGTTTTTCAACCTTCATTAGCGGTGCGTTGACTCTTCAAATCTTCAATTTTCTTCTCTTTTCTTGAGTCTACGACCTTTATGTTCAGCTCCATTCTTCATTTCCTCAAAATAGCTACAAAACAATGCAAAACAAGCATAATATCGCTAAAACCAGCTTTTGACTCTGTACAGACTCATTTATTGAGTTTTGCTTGATTCTAAGCTCATTCCAAGTAGTAAAGGGCGTAATTAGGTCTAAAATGACATATGAAAAGAACTGTTTTTCAACCTTCATCAACATTCCTGACTTGGCTCCAGAGTTTGGTTTGGAGATTGAGAGGCGAGGTTGGGAGAGGCTGACGACTTATCCAGCACCAGCCAGTATTGAATTGGTGAAGGAGTTCTATGCTAATGCCATGCCGAGAGAAGGAGTGTCTGCAGGGAGGTACATGAGCTATGTACGTGGACACTTGATCAGCTATGATCCTGACACCATCAACGCTTTTCTAGGGACTGAGTGGCCAGGAGAGCAGTGTATGTATGCTGCTATACTGGGGGAGGCCAGGGATTATGAGGAGATTGAGCGAGTGATGTGCATCCCTGGGAGGCATTTTTAGAGAATGGAGCACCTGTGAACATCCTTAGGGCAGATTTAACTCCCCTAGCCAAATACTGGATGACATTTACACATGCCAACATCCAGCTCTACTCTCATGTTTCCGACATTACCTTGCATCGGATTTTGGTCATCTACTATATGTTGAGGCAGATGGACGTGAATGTGGGGAAGATTATTACCAGTGAGATTATGAGCTTCGCCAACACCGTGAGCAGCAGGATGCCACTAGGACATCTGTCCCTAATTACCTATTTATGCCAGCAGGCAGGAGTGGACACTTCAGTTCCACCTTTCGAGAGGCCGAGGATTGCTATTAATGCCTCCTATTTTCATCAGTATTGTAGAGGGGATGAGCCAGGTGGAGTAGTCCCTAGGAGACGTCTTAGGAGGGCAGCAACACAATAGGAGGATGAGCCTGCAGATGCACCAGCAGAGCAGCCTGAGCCATTCCAAATGAGAGATATGTACATGTCTATGATGGAGGCGAGGATGGAGTCCATTTACAGAGGGCAGGAGGCCACTGCCGAGATGATCATAGGACTTTATGACCAGCCACCAGTGCACAGGTGGACTATGGAGTAGTTCCGTAGTGTGATGGCTTAGCCTCGAGGATAGGCACATGGTAGTGGGTCCGGAGCTGCTGGAACTTCAGGAGGATAGGATGATGACCAGGAGGATGATGAAGACTTTGAGGATGCCCAAGAGGATGAGGATGATGATGACTCAAATGAGGATCTGCGTTGAGAGCATCTACTGATGGATGCAAGCACTGACATGGATTTTTCTTTTTCTTTTTCTTTGTACTTTGAATTAGTAGTATAGTTTAAATTTATGTTTGAGTCTATGCTTGACTTGTACACTTATTCGGATAATGGTTCCAATTTATTGCATGATGAGTTGTTTACTATTGATGATTGATTGTGGATGATGATTGAGAATGTGTGAAAGTTGATATCTAGGTTGATGGTTCACTAGCTATGTGAACAGATGAGTAAGTGATTCATGATTGTGATTTTGATGCTAAGCAGGATTCATGTGAGAAGTGAGAAAGTCTGATTATGTGAGGTATTGAGCTTCAGAGTTTTATTGTTGTGTGCACTGTTTACCCGGAATCATGAATGGTATTGACTTAATCTTGATAATTGATTGAATTGTATGTGTATGTCATATGATCAAGGCCATGCTTGGAAAACCCTTACTTAGCCAAATTTTCACCGAAAGAATATTAAATGATATACCCATTTTGAACCTTGACCTTAAACAGTATGAAAACCCTTGATTGAATTGATTTCCCTTGAGTTAGGGTTGAGAATAATTATATGTCTTGAAAAGGTTCAAGTTTGGGGTTGAATGGGGAAACTGAAAGGCAAAAGAAAAAGAAAAGCATTGAGTTCAAAAGAATGAAAAAGAAAAATGCATGTGAAAAGAAAAGAAAAGAAGAAAAGAGTTTATGCATGTAAAAAAAGAACTCAATGTAAAATGAAAAAGGGAAAAGTTGAGAATGAGTGAGAATGGTCAAAAAGAGAGTGTGCTTGAACTTTGAATGATGATTTAAACTCTCTTAACTCAAGGATTTTGTATTCCAAAAAAACCAATTTTTTTGTTAGCCCAGCCACAATACAAGCCTTGGAAAAAGTCCTTGTGATGACATTTGCATGTGAAAGATTTTGATTGTTTTAGATGAATGACAACATTNTTTTATGTGACATGTGAACAGTAGAGAGTAGAGTGACCTCCTAAACAGTTGAGTGATTAAGTGAAACACTTGCTTGGTGAGAATTGTTAAATCCATGTTTATATCTATGTTTAGTTGATTGATCATTCATGAAAAAACATCTGTTGGAAAAAGATTGATTATGTGAACTAATTTGGATTGTAAGCAAGCATACATCTTTGTAAGATTCCACTGAAAATTGAAACTGTATAATAACTTGTCATGAGAAAAAAGAGTTTTGAAAAGTATGAATTATTTGATGAAAAAGTGGAAAGCCAAGTTTTGTCTTGTTTGCTTGAGGACAAGCAANGTTCTAAGNTTGNGGTTGTGATAANGGTCTAAAAACCGTTATTTTCATGCTTAAATTTGATAGTAAAACACACCCTTTGTGGCTTAGAATGAGCTTTAAATCAAGTAAAACACTTAGTTGAGTCTCTT
>NW_014542002.1:212468-230612 GCF_000741045.1 Vigna radiata var. radiata | reverse complement strand
ATGAATTAAAGATGGAAGTGAAGTAAGGTGGACTTAGACCCATGAAAGAAGGAGAAAAATGATGAAAAGAAGGGTCAAACAAGTCGTTGAGCGCCAGAATGGTCTGTTAAGCGCTCAAAGCGATTAGAGGGAAACCGCTCAGTGGCAAAACTGACCGCTGAGCGGTCAGAGCGGCAAGAGGCAAACCGTTGAGCGGTCAAATTAGGCGCCTGGGCGGTTGTCTATTTTTTTAGTTAGATTCTGTAAATCTTTCTATAATCTATCTGTTATCTTTTTGGGCTTATATATAGCCCCAATGCGAATTAGAAGAGGATTCTTTTGGCAAAGAGAACGTCCAGAGCTATTCCACACACCTTGGAGGAGGTTCCTTGGATGCTTAGGCTCCATTCAACCAAGTTTAGGGTTATTTCTTCCATTCTTTCATTATTTTCATCTAGTTTCACCATGTCAGTGGTGAACTAAACCCTTTGTTATTGGGGAACAATGTAATCTTTTGAAACTCTCATTTATTCAAATTCTTATTTATTTCATATGTTTGTCATATACTTGTTTATCAATTGTTGGGTTCTCATATGTGCTCAATGCTTTTATTGTTTAACTCATTCAGTAAAAGATTTTTGTCTTTATCGATATGGGGACGTACGGTAATGTCATTAACTGGTGGGAAATTCCTTGATTATGCCAATATCGCCTAGGGATAGGGGTAGGACAGTCAATTGTAATTGCTTCCGAACACATTGCATTATTGATTACTTGGGGAGGCTAGAGATAGCAAGCCGGTAATTAGNAATAGACTCTTTTCACCAAGGGATTGGGTTAAGGGTAATTAAGAAAGTATGCATGGCAATTAGATAAATAAGTGAATTAAATAAGTAGAGTAGATATATGAGAGTGGATAAGATGAAATTGTAAACCCTAACAACACCATTCATCCATAGTTTCTCAAAACCAATTTAATCAATTGCATTGCATGTTTATTTTTATTCTTTGCATATAACCACCAAATTAATTCTCTTTTCTCAAGTCTTACGCGATTAGGTTACATGAAAGTTAAGGCCTAAGAGTCCTTTGGGAAAACGATACTCGGACTTACCCGTTTATATTACTTGATAACGATCTGGTACACTTGCTAGGGACTTAACATTAATAAAAAGAGAAAGAGAAATTAGTGTGTCTTGGGTCATAGACTAAGTATTAGAATTTTCTTTTGAGTAAGGCTTATTATGCCACCTTTTGATTAGCTTGTCTTTTGTTTTGCTTTCCTTGTCCTAATCCTATCATTGTAATATCATTTTGTTCAAGGAAATGAAATCAGTATTTTGAATCAATTCAGTTGCTTTAAAAATTGCTTAATGTCTGATTGCACTGAATGATTAATTCGACTATGTTCTGTTTGAAGTCAACTATGCTTATTCTATCATACATCTTTACATATTGACTTCTGTTGTTACTTGATTACAATTCTTGCTTAACCATTATGCTTGATCTAGAAAAGGTTGTTGAAAGGTTTTGTAGGAAGAACATTGCTTTGGAAGCTACAATTGGAATTCAACTTCTGCAAAAGCAATGCATTAGACTGATGATTTAAAGCATTCGACTACTTACAAAATGGGTTAACAATTCCATATCTGGAATTTGGTTTTATCTTTACTATTTTCTTAAATCATGCATAATTTGCTATTATCTTTGCTCTTATCTGTTACAAGTATCTAAATTGAGATAATATTGTGAGATTGTTGAAGTTTGTATCACTACATATCTATGTGGTTTGATATTCTGACTTTGATACAACTTTGTGCTTAAGCTGCTAAATCCGTTATATTCTGCATTATGCACCTGATTTGAATTTATAATGCATAATGACAGGGAAAGTATCACCTTTTACACTTTTTTCATCACATGCCTATACTTCAGGGGAAGTTAATATTGTTTTGTGATAAAATTGTGATTAGGAGAGCATCATTGTGTTTTAGAAATTGCATATTTTTCTGATGCATCTCTGTTTTTCAAATCTGCATAAATATCAAAAGCATTCCTTTTTTGTTAATGCACAAAGGGGGAGAGATATATATGTTAGTATGAGAGCCAGTATAAATGCTTTGTGAAAGGGGGAGAATAGTCTGTCTCATACTTTATCTGCTTTATATTATGCTGAACATGCAGAGTAATTGAACTGTATTAAATCTTTTGCTATATGCTATTACTCTATCTTGTGTTGGATTTTACAAGCATGGTTGAGTTATTAATCATGGTTGTGCATCATCAAAAAAGGGGGAGATTGTTGACAACACAAACTCTATATCAATCTAGTTTTTGATGATGACAACACAATGTTTAATAACAGTACACATTGATAACGGTCTAAAAACCGTTATTTTCATGCTTAAATATGATATCAAAACACACCCTTTGTGGCTTGGAATGAGCTTAAAATCAAGTAAAACACTTAGTTGAATCATGTGAGAGTCAAAAGTTGGTTTTAGAGATATTATGCTTGTTTTTGCATTGTTTTGTAGGGTTTTGATGTGAATTGAAGATGGAAGTGAAGCAAGGTGGACTTAGACTCATGAAAGAAGCAGAAAAAGGATGAAAAGAAGAGTCAAGTGAACCGCTTAGCGGCCAAATCCAACGCTGAGCGGCCAGAGCGATTAGAGGCAAACTGCTCAGCGGTTAAATTGACCGCTGAGCGGTAGCGCGGCCAGAGCGATTAGAGGCAGACCGCTCAGCGGTTAAACTGACTGTTGAGCGGTGGCACGGCTAGAGGGAAACCGTTGAGCGGTTAAATTGGACGCTGAATGATTATCTGTTGGGCTTGGACTTAAATTCTGTTACTTTTTTGGTCTATAAATAGACCCAGTGTGATTCCCAAAGGAATCTTTTGGCAGGCAGAGACATCTAGAGTTGTTCTACACACCTTGGAGGAGGTTCCTTGGATGCTTAGGCTCCAATCTACCAAATTTAGGGTTTATTCTTCCATTCTTTCATTATTTTTCATCTAGATTCACCATGTCAATGGTGAACTAAACCCTTTGTTGTTGGGGAACAATGTAATCTTTTGAAACTCTCTTATACCAAAATTCTTATTTTCTTTATATGTTTGCATATGCTTATATTATCAATTGTTGGGTTCCTTACCTTTGCTTAATGCTTTTATCGTTTAACTCATTCGGTAAATGTTGTTTGTCTTTATTGATACGGAGATGTATAGTAATGTCATGAATTGGGGAGAATTCCTTGATTATACTAATATCGCCTAGAGATAGAGGTAGGACGATCAATTGTATTTTGCTTCCGTTTATCATGCATTATTAGTTACTACGGGAGGCTAGAGATAGAAAGTCAGTGATTAGTAATAGGCTCTTTTCACCAAGAGATTGGGTTTAGGGTAGACTAAGAAAGTTTGCATGACAATATGATAAATAAGCAAATTAAATAAGAAGAGTAGATATAAGAGGGTGGATAAGATGAAATTGTAAACCCCAACAACTCCATTCATCCATAGTTTCTTCTAGCCAATTGATTCAGTACATTTTGCATGTTTATTTTTGTTCTGCATTCAAAACCTAAAATTAATTTCTTTCTCAAGTCTTATGCGATCTATTTACATGAAAGTTAAGGCCTAAGAGTTCTTTGGGAAGCGATACTCAGACTTACCCATTTTATATTACTTGATAACGATCTGGTACACTTGTCAGGGACTTAACACACATGTTATTGCATTACATGTTCTTATTTTGAATTGATTGTCATACCTGCTGAACATGTTTTGATGTACTGTGATATATGTTCCTATGTTAATTGTGTGATATATTTGAGGAACATGCTTGTATCATAATGTGCAGTAAAATAGCTTTGATAACAGTACATATTTTATGGAACATTTTGGAAAGAGAAAAATCACAAGCACTTTTACAAACTTATAATTGTATAACAAAGTTCTAGTTCAGTCGAATACACTTGTAATGGATTCGACTATTCTAAAACCTTTGTACAAATTTTGAGAACCAGTGTTGCATGATGTTTTGGATTGAAAATAATTTCAAAATGTTTTTACATGTGTCAGTCAACTTTGTCCAGTGTACATTCGACTGTATTATTGATCTGTTTTGGAATTATGTTATGCTTACACGCTCCAACGGCTATATTGTTAAAAGTTAATAAGCATTAATGACGTGGTCAACTATATTGAATGTATCTTGATTTTCGTTGACTGAGAGCCTCTATGTTGACTGTCTGTTATAACTGTATTAGTGTCGTCGACTGGATTAGTAGGCTATTCGACTGAGAAACAATCTGTCTAACAGAAAACTATAAATTGGCTGAACACGAGTTGTTCAGAGACTTTTGTGAATCTAACATTTTCATTTCTTGTTTCAGATTGAATTCTCTGTCTTAACAGCTCCAAGAATTCTCCAAGAAGACGGTGGTGATTATCTTGAGAGAGATTCAAAGGGAGAAGGCTTATGCGCTGATTCTATGATCAGAACTGCACAAAGAAGGTTCTTCTTGATTGATCTTTGAAGGCTTGGCATCCTGTGAAGACTGTTGTTTGTTTGAAGGCTTGACATCCTGTGAAGACTGTTGTGTTAAGGCTTGACATCCTGTGAAGAATGCTGGAATTTACACGTTGAGGATTGTTCGACGTGGGTTCATATTGCAGAAGAAGGGATTCTTGTTGTAAGTTTGGTTTTGGTTATTGCAGTTATATTTTGGTTTTGGGTTAGAGAGGAGATTTGTATTTTTGACGTGAGGTCTTCTATAAATTCCTTGTTGTAAAAATCGCAACCTATATAGTGTGTGACACCCGGGCACTGAAGAGGGCGGGGAGTGATCGCCGGTGCAAGAGGCATGGTGTAGGGGGCACGGACAAGGAGCGACTCCTGGCAGGCTTCCAGTGGAAGGGGTACATGGACGAATCGAACATACACCGGAATGAGAGGGATCTAGAGACTGTATAGGTATGGGACTATACAGTTGAAGGATAGCTTAAAGGAATTGATTTGGCTACTCATATCAACAAATGCAATTGCTTTTCGGTAGCCTAACTCATAAGAACTTCATGGTTAAGCGTGCTTAGCCTAGAGTAATTATGGGATGGGTGACCTTCCAGGAAGTTTTCTCGGAAAATGTGTGAGTGAGGACAAAGCACACTGGAAAGCCTCGTGTTGATGTGTGGGGGCAGTCAGCAGTCCCTGTAAGTTGCCGGGACGTTACACATGGTATCAGAGCCTAGCCTCTCCTAGTACGGTGTGGTTCGAGGACGAACCAGACGGAAGCTGGTGGGCATGTGACACCTGGGCACTGACGAGGGCGCTGGTACAAGAGGCATGGTGCAGGGGGCACAACATACACCGGAATGAGAGGGATCTAGAGACTGTATAGGTATGGGACTATACAGTTGAAGGATAGCTTAAAGGAATTGATTTGGCTACTCATATCAACAAATGCANTTGCTTTTCGGTAGCCTAACTCATAAGAACTCCATGGTTAAGCGTGCTTAGCCTAGAGTAATTATGGGATGGGTGACCTTCTGGGAAGTTTTCTCAGAAAGTGTGTGAGTGAGGACAAAGCACACTAGAAAGCCTCGTGTTGATGTGTGGGGGCAGTCAGCAGTCCCTGTAAGTTGCCAGGACGTTACATAATGCATTTGCTTCCTGGATTGGAAGGACACTGGTTGTAGGCATTGTTGGCCAAACCAGTGTTTGATTTTCTCTATCCCTGCACTCTTTATTTCAGTCGACTATAATTGTTAAGCAGTCAACTACATTTTTCCGCTACATAGAAATTTTCATTACTTGTATTTCAAGAAAGATAAAAAAGCTTTATACTTTTGTATAAAGATTGCGAAAAGATTTTGTTTTTAAAACAACACCAATTCACCCCCCTCTTGGTGTAAAGAAGTCTACCTATTTTCTCAACAAGTAGTACTTTATAATATATACATTTAATGAGATTAAATGTTTTGAACGTTTATAGATGTTAATTTGTTTTTCTTTTTTGAAAGATCTTATCACACATCTTGTCAGCAATTAATGCATCATTCAAGAAATATTAGATGATGTATAGCATATTGATAATAAATGATGTAAAGTTTAGAATCTTATGAAAAATTGTTTTAGATGTATATTTTAGCACGCTTTTCATTAGACGATATTCTTCATAAGATCTTTTTGCTTACAACATTGTTTTTAGATGTAAGACATTAAGCTTGAGTGTTTTTATGATTCTCAACAATAAATGTTTCAACCAGAGAGCTGGGTACCATATCCTACTACTTTATGAAATATTTTTCTTTTCATCTTTTCACGAGTAGAAATCTTTAAGCATATTATTACTGAAACTTTCATGTAGGATTTTCTTATTGATCAGGCGCTTCTTATAAGCAACATGTTAGACAATATAGACTTCAGGTTGTATGTTCTTATTTTGAAAAAACTTTGTATTATCACTTGGACGGTCCGCGTAACTTCTTGTATAAAACTTGAAGTTTATATTTGATTGAGCAAACACTTAGACGTTTCAGGTCAAGTAGACATTTTTTTTAAAAAGATATTTGGTTCAATGCTTATTGTTAAATTTCAAAATTTGGGTTTTAGACGGTCTAGTATCTCTAGACGATCTTGTCTTAACAAATAATTGTCAAAGCATCCAAAAGTTTCTATAACATGCCCATGGAAGAACTCATTGACATCTAAAGGGGCATAAGTTACTGCTAGAATAAGATGGATTAAGAAAGAAAACAAAGTTTATTGCTCTTAAGGCTCACAATTCCAGGTACACCTCTACCAAATCACAAGTTGTATAAGAATAATCATAAGAACTGGTAAATGTAAACAACTTTGATGATGAAATGGTGAAGGAGTGCAATTATATATTTTTTATATAAATATTTGTGGGTATACAAAGAATCGCATTTTAGATGATGTAGGCATTACTCAAGTTGTATTTTGAAGCTTATAATGTTTTGAAGCTGGATCATGTATGGAATGATCAACCTATGAGGTCCTAAATGGAAAGTCGAAAGATAATAGAGTTGAGTCATTGCGATAATGTTGATTCTTTAGTGTCTTAACTAACATTAAAAAGAAGTAATTAGTGGAAAATTTATGAACTGTGTGATACTTCTCAACAATTATAACAAAGGTCAACAACCTTACATTCTTGTGAGTGTTGGGTAGAGATTTCTTGATAGATAATAGGTAGGTTATAGACATTATGGTTTGACATTTCTGAGCGATGATGGTTACTTAACAAGAGTAAATATCTTTTTTATTTGTTTAAACTAAATTAGATAAATCAAGGGTGACTATAAAATGGTTAGTTCCTCACAAATGTCAAATAATAAACCTAACATAAGAATAATTAAGTATACTCTCAAGAGATAACTCTAACTTTATTGCATAGTTTTTCAAATAGTGTTTGATAGTCTGTAAGAGAATTGTGTTGATGCAACTTAAATAACTCAACCTTGCAATTTTCATGATTAGATGGTCCAAATTTCAAGGTACAAAAAAAAAAGAATTTCAATAACCTAGTTGGTTGTTCTGAAACATCTATTTAAATCAACTCAAAACATATCATTTCACGTAAAATGCAACTATTGTGATTATTTGATTCTAAAGAATATTGTAAAATATAAAGTATTGATTTTTGTGAAATAACCAATACTAGAATTGAAGACCAACAAAGATAAGTGGAAAAATAACAGGATTGTTGGGGGTAGGACAAATACAAAAAATGCACATATCTCCTTTATGTTTCAGACAAAGAAAACATTTGGTCGATGAAAAAAATGTAAAAGAAATGATAAAACTATCAAAGTAGACCATATTAAAATAAAGAAAGAGTGAAAAAGTTATGACTAAGAAAGAGTGGTTATGTATTATATATGACATGTAGACCTTAGTAGTATAAGATGAGAAAAGGAAGAAAAATTTGTATAAACATACCTACCATGTTGCATTGAGAGATGTGTTTATATTTAAATTAGTTATAAGTTTTAAAAGAGCTTCGGGTGAATGAATTTTTTTAGAATTTCATCTACCTCCATAAAGTTTGGTGACTTGAGAGACATAAATAAAAGGTTTAATATCCTATTTTGTCCTCAGTTTAGCTTGATTATGTCAAATTAGTCCATTCTTTTAAAAGTATATCAATTACATCCTCACTTGATAAAATTTGTATCAATGTAATCCCTTTCGTTAAATTCGTACAAACGGCGTTAAATATTTTTCTCTCTCTTTTACTTTTTTTCTGTGCAACACAGCTTTTTACATGTTATTGTCAGATTTTTCTCTCTCTCTTTTACTTTTCTTCTTCTCTCTCTTCCACTTTAATACAAGTGTGATGCTTTTCATTTAATACAAATTTATTTGGCAGCAACTTAACTCCATACCACCCTTCCTTTTCACTTGTCTTTCCCTCTTCATGCCTCTTCAACTTCCCCCAACTATGTATCCATTAACCATTAATCATTATAATAGAGAAAGGAAGAAACACGTGTACAGATACGGGTAGACCCCACACTGAACCCTTTAAAATGTCTACCTCCCTAGGGCGCCAAAAACCCTCCCAATTTCTCTTCTCTCAGTCTCATTCGACCTTACCACCTTCACCGCAATTCCAACAGCCCACACCCAACCCAACTGGTATGTCTTTTTCCCAACCCTAATCCTAAATTTTATCCTTCTCTTCTTTGTCTTTCGGATTCTTCTCATCTTTTTCTTTTCAATCCTACGCCACTTCCATTTCACCTTTTTTTTTCTCTGTTTTTTTTTTCAGAGGTACCATAATTACTCACACAACACAAAAGAAAAGGTAAGTTGCATGGAGTAGCATCAAAGACCACGTGAAATAAAAGAGCGCAAAATTGGTTGAGAATGTAATGAATGATGCAGTTGTAAAGGTCATTATTTGTAGGAGGGAGGAGATTGTATCGGAAAAGGAAGGAAAAAATGTGGAGAGAAAAAATGGTAGAATGAGACTATCAAAATTTGAGTTTCCTTGTTGCCTTTGATAATGTTATGCATACACCGAACAAGCAACAACATCAAATTTTCTTAATTTGGTTGACCTGAATGTTACGAGTGAGAACTTTGGTTTCCATGGGGAGGATTTGGCTTCCATTTCTGATGTCTCTGTGCTGGAAATTGTGACAAGAACACATGGAAGGCCAAATGAATATCAAAAGTGAAACGTATTCTGAAGTTGTAGTTACCTTGTATGAACTCTATGACTATGTTTCAAATTTTTGGAATGACTGGTGAATTCCATCTCTAAATTGGAAGTCCCAATAAGGTACTACAATGAATCAAGAAGTGTGTAATGCGACATGCACTTATGTGTCCAAATATTTCCTTCAAAGATGTTGATATTGAAAGGTATATCATATCCGTTCAGAACAATTTGCATCTTTTTTTTTTTCTGGTTGACTAACATTCTCTTATACCTTACGTTCAGAGAGGATGAACTCTTTTGCACACATTCTGCTTCATCTCCTCTCTCTCACTTATAACCATTGGCTTTAGGGTAGAGGACACAAGCTCTCTTCACTATTTAGAAGTTGAGAATGATATCATAAAGCTTTCTGGATATGTATCTAGTCCTTGCAATACTTCAAATTTTGATGCATTTTTGCAGGTCTTGGAGTATGTTTGTATCCTTTGACTATCCTATTTTAAATATGGTATAATTGGTAGAAGAGAGAAGGAGAATAGTAGAAGAGAGAGAAAAAATCTGACAAAATCCTGCAAAAAGTTGCCTTGTACAGAAAAAGTAAGAGAGAGAGAAAAATATTTAATGCTATTTGTACGAATTTAACAGAAGAGATTACATTAATGCAAATTTTATCAAGTGAGGACGCAATTGATGCACTTTTAAAAGGATGGACTAATTTGACATAGTCAAGCGAAACTAGAGACAAAATAAGATATTAAACCTAAATAAAAACTATAAAAATCATAAAATAGATAAACTAAATTAAAATAGGTTATTTTTTAAAAAAGAAAATAAAAAAAATATTTATATTCATTGTTGTTATTCATGTATAATATATTAGGCTTCTTATAAGAAAGAAGAGCTAAAAACCTAAAATCTTGCTTTACGTTATAAAATGTAAATTATTTAATTTACTATGCTTCTTTAGTTGACAGAGCTTTCATATTTTTATTTTTGAGATATCAATATCCTTTGTGGAATTGCTATAAAAATTATATAAATGTTTCTTTCTCTTCAACCGATTTGAGACTCTAAAAACTTCACAAATGTTTACTACTTTAACTGTAAATATATAAGAATCATTTTGGAACCACGATACAAATTATTAAAATAAATTTGTTATTTTTAATAACTTTTCTTAAAAAAATGTGAATTAGTTGCAAGAGTCTTATAAATAAAGACCAAAAATAAGTATGATTCTCGTTGATAAAATATTATTTAGTTTAAGTATTGCAATTTTTAGGTAATGATAGTTACTTTGACCAATATTGGTAGATACATATGTTGTATTACATTATAACTACATTTAGGTACGCTATAAATAATTTATCATGTTATTCATTACTTCCGACAAAAAATAATATATACCAAAGTTATAATTATTATAATTTGGAAAGTTAGTTATTTTAAATTATATAATAATCATTTTATTATTCTCATTATTATTTCAATAATGTCATTAATATCACGGTTAATAGTTTGGGAGAGTAAAATTGACGAGTAAACCGCTAAAGAAAATGGACTGAGGTCATGAAAGGAATATAACAGAAACAATTAAAGAAAAGAAAACCAATTTAATTTTGTTTGGTCCATTATTACTATCTGTTAAAACTAATGTTACAAAGGAATTTAATTATAAGCAATTTAGTTGATATAAATTTTTGTAAACACCCTAGTGAACAAACTATGAGAGAGAATGTGGTTACGGTGAAAATGGTATATTGATTAAATAACATTGGGTTTTGGTCAAAGCTTGACATATTATTATTATTATTTAATTGTTATTAAATTAAATAAAGTCAGTTATTGAAAACTTGAAATTCCATGGGGCAAGTGGCATGCGGCATACGTATTGGGCCTGGGCCGAAGTGGGCAAGCCTCGTAAATATGAGCATTGACATGGTTAGTTTTACATTCACCCTTTTTCTGAATCAATTCCTGTCTTGTCCTTCTCTTCCACCTTCACTCCCTCCATTCCTTCGTTCCTTCAGACAGACACTCTCTCTCTCATAAACACTCACAAATCGAATCAAATTCAAAATTTCACTAGGTTAGGGTTTCCAACTCCCCTCTAATTTTCCCTGTAATGCACTGCGATTCCCGGACCCTACAATGGAGCCACCAGCAATGTACGGACACTCCCAGCCACTGAACATGCCTCCGCAGATCTCCGCCGCAGAAAGCGGCAACGGCTCCGGCCCCGACTCCGCCCTTGACACCCACCACCACATTCACTACGAAACTCATGGTCTTGAAGACGGTGCTGCCGGTGCCATGGTCGTCGTCGAGGATGTCACTTCGGATGCGGTCTACGTCTCCGGCGCTGGAGGGCCCGAAGAGTCTAGTCAGCTTACGCTTTCGTTTCGTGGCCAAGTTTACGTCTTTGATGCTGTTACGCCTGATAAGGTGCAATTTTCCCCTTCCCCTTCCCTATTTATTTTCCCTTGTTTCGTGGTTTTTTTTTTTTTTTTTTTATCAATTTTTCTTTTGTTCTTCTTGATTCGGCATTGCAATTGTATGATTTTTGTTTTGTTTTATGGTTTTTGGTAATTCATTGAATTGATGGACAGGGAACTTATTTATTTAATTACTTTGATAAATTTAATCTGGCTTTACGTGGCAGGTTCAAGCGGTGTTGTTACTGTTGGGTGGATGTGAACTGTCTTCGAGTGGTTCGCCATGTGTGGATGCGGTGCCTCAACAGAATCAGAGGGTATTTTCTGATAATAGAAGAATATTATATATTATTCACACGCTTGCACTTGTATTGCTTTACAATTGATTTATTAGTAAATCACCTGATGCAGAGTACTTTGTCCCACCAGATATTGATAAAGTGAGACATTGTGATTTGTATATTTATTAACCAGAGTCAGGTAGTAAATACTAAATAGTAACTTTGATGTTCGGTGGTAATCAACTTAACTTAAAGTTATCAATGGTTGACAAAATTTGTTAATATTTGGTCAATTGGTGGTTGATGTACTTGCTAGGATATTTATCCTATTGTCTTTAGGGTTACTCTTATCATGATTATATTATGTTTAGGGTTACTCTAATTATCATGTATCATGATTATATTGGGTTTAGATTTATTCTAATTATCATGATTATATTGTGTCTAAGATTATCCTAATTATCATGTACTCTTCTTTCAATTTATTTTTATAAATAGAAGATTATGAGAGAGATCAATAAAATCCTCTAGAATTATTTTACAGTTTAATTTTCAAGTGTACTAATATAAGGAGATTATTGTTGCAAGGTTACCTGGTCAATGATAAAGTGATGTGTGGGTATTCATAGTAGAATTTCATTAATGTTTACGTTCTCAGTGCTGGGTAGTGTTTTAAACATTTTTGGGTCCTTCTGCAGGGTTCAATGGAATATCCTGCAAGATGTAGTCTACCACAGCGAGCTGCGTCGTTAGATAGGTTCAGGAAGAAGAGGAAAGAACGATGTTTTGATAAGAAAGTGAGATATGGTGTACGGCAAGAAGTTGCACTCAGGTTTGATAATTAAGACTCTGTGGTTTGCAATAGAACTTGCGAGTATTAGATTAAACTGTATGAACATTTACATAATTGTTTACATCCAGGGTATAAAAGTTTATGCTTTGAGTATGACAAATCCATAGTGAGGATAATTGAGAGAATTTGCTATGTTGCTACAAATCAAATAATTTACTGGTGGTAAATATAATATAATTGGAAGTATGCTAAATAATTGAAACGATAGCAGACTAGATTTTAGACTTTATTTTACAAAATATTGTGTTGGCTTCCACCTTCATTTTACATACTGGGAATTGGTGAAGTTACGGCTAGAGCCCATCCATATAAACTGTTCTAATACAGAAATATGTGCTTTTAAACTGCCATCTAGTTTGGAAGTTTGAACTAGCATATAATATTTAGTTACATACATTATATTGAATGGGTAGTAATACCCAATTGACTCTCTGCCATCATGTGTTGAGGGGAAATTTAACTTGGTAACTGTGAAAGAATCAACTATACAGAATCCTGTCCTTTCTGATTGTGGAACTGGATTTGAATTTAATGTCTAGTCTTGTTAAGCTATGGTTACGTATTAATGTAAGCTGACGTCTAATAAACTTTTGCAATCTCACTCAGAGTGTAATTTAAATTTTGTTAACTGTAATAATTTGATTTTTTAAGCTTTTTTTTTAAAAAAAAATTAAAATGAAACTTGCTTTATTTTTATTACAAGATTTCCAAAGCTACTCCATGGTATCTTTTGTAAGTGACTGATTTTGATGCCGAGATTTTAAAATTTGGATGATCTATTTTCTTCTTAAACTTGTGGTCCTATTGTTATGAGAAAAATATTGATCCATAGACTTATTTCGGTTAACAAGAAACTTCCTTCCTTCTCTACTCTCGCAAAATTTTAGTTCACCAAGAATTTTTTAATAAAATGTATAATGTAACAGCATTATAACTTAGTGAGTTTTTCTTGGACTTGTTATCTCGAAAATGAATCTTTTATAATCTATTTAATTTTTCAACATGGTAAATGTTTTTCCTTTTAGTTGTCACTCATCATTTTAACTGTTATGTTAGTTGTTTCAGTGCCTATTTTTACACTTATTTGATGAATAAATGTAGGATGCACCGTAATAAGGGGCAATTCACTTCTTCTAAGAAACAAGATGGAGCTAATAGTTATGGTACAGACCAAGATTCAGGACAGGATGACAGTCAATCAGAAACCTCGTGAGTTTTGTGTTAATTATTTTTTCTTTTAGCCATACAATTTGTCGCATTTTATAATTATATAATTAACATTATTATTCACATTATTAGAGACTTATATTGAGAAGTTATTACTAGATGAAGCTAATTTCCCTTTACTGAGAGGTTTCTAACTAGATGTTTTATCATTTCTCTTTTGTGGCATGTGCCTACAGATGCACACATTGTGGCACTAGTTCAAAATCCACACCAATGATGCGGCGAGGGCCATCTGGTCCAAGGTCACTTTGCAATGCTTGTGGGCTTTTCTGGGCAAATAGGGTAGGTATTTTCGTCATACTGCTTTTGTTTTTGGGGGAAAAATTATATACAAGTTTGAATTAATGTCTAGATGTATATATTCTTATAACTACAGAAATTTATATCAATGGCTGCCTAGTAACGATCAACATATACATTCTCAAGCATAGCCTGTTCCTTTACTCCATTTGTATTGGAATTTGGAAGGGTTGATCTATATAAAACCTACAATTTTGTATTTTACTTTTTCTTTTTCTGTATGTGCGGTAAGACATTTAAAATTTATTGCACTTTAATGTCCATATTGAAGTGTTTTTAGTTTTATCTGTAGAATATATTTAAGAGCAATGTCTGTTTGTCTGTTATAGATGTTTTAGTATTTACTGTAGTTACATATGTAATCCATTAATCAAACTGTATATGACGTGAAATGCATATGATGACCTCAAGCTGTGCCTTTTGGTGCTAATTTTCTTGTACTAGATTCACAGGGAGCCAATTTAACATTTTCCCCTTAATCTTCGAGGCACGTAATCTTGCATTACGGGAGGTGCAAATATATTGTTCATGAGAATGAGTTCAAATTGCACAATTGTGAATTTGCAATTATCTTTTAGCTGATTGCTTATAGTTGTTGGTGTTCCACCTTTTGACGATGTTATTGTGCAGGGTGCTTTAAGAGACCTTTCCAAGAGAAATCATGAACAGTCTCTTGTACCAGTTGAGCAGGCATGCATTAATTTATTATCTATTAATCCGAATGGTAATATGTAAATCCCCTTACACATTTTTCTTGTATCTGATAACCAGGTCGACGATGGTAATGTCTCAGATTGTCGGACTGCCGTCAACCCGGCGCATAACAATCTTGCTGCATACTCAGAGCATGATAATCCTGCTTTGGTAGCTGATCGTAAAGTTTTCCAGTCCCAGAAAATGCTCGAGTAGCTCACTCTGCCATAAGTTGGTCTATAGTAATTCCCTTCAGATTGACAAATAGAATGTACAGATATAACAAACTCCCATCAATGCAACAACTTTGTTTACATGCTTCAATCGGTGGCATTAACAGTTGATCCCTGGATGTATAACCTGAAAATTAAGCCATGACTCTGCGATGGGCACCCAATCACAATACCTTGAATTTTAATTTTATCTGTTTATTTTCGGCTCACAGGGTACCTGGGGGTTGACTTTTTGCCACAATTAGGACATTTTCCAACACAAACTGTTTTCTTCTACCTTCGGAATTGGCTTTGATTCGAACAATACAAGTTCCATAATGTACTCTAACATTTGGAAGAAATTATGTGGGGGTGAAAGATCAATAATTTGGAGTCCTGAATTAGTTTAGTACAGACGTAGGTCGGGAGATGTCTTGCTCCACAGCACTTTAAGTACCACATTTGTTAAGTTGGGAAAAAGATTTTTTTTAAGTCACGAACTGCCACTCATGCAACTTATTTGATTAACACCTTTTGCATGCTATGGTGCAAACATGATTTTCTAATAAGAATACAATTTATTTTGTTTTTAAAATTTTCAAAGTCAACAATATTCCATCAAGAGTAAACCAATTGGATTGATCGATTCTTTCATCCCAAATGACCAAAAATAAATGTGAAAAAGATTAGACAAACTTTTTCTCTTAAATTTCTCTGATTAATTCTTGTTTACTATATTTTCTGAAATCTTCACTTTTTCTTTTTCATTTTTTATATAATTTAACTTTAATTACCGCTACATTTACTTTATTTTCAGTTTTAAGAGTCTTTGTTATCACGTTTAAAAGTTAAGAAATTATATTTGCACTCATTATATATATAATCACAGTTCTATAAGGTAAAAAAGTTTCCTCTTATTTCTGAGTAGGGTTACATGATCCGCTACTAAACACTTATATTTAGGTGGATTAGGTTGAATTTTACTTTTATTTAAGGTTAAATATATGTTTTAGTCTTTATATTTGTGTCCAATTCTCAATTGGATCCTTATTTTTTTTTTGTTCCAATTGTATCCACATATTTGTTAATTTGAGGCCATTAAGCCCTCTCCGTTAACTTTCCACTGACGCTGGTGGGACTGTGCTGATCTGTAAATATTTTTATATTCCTGGCATTATGTATTAAGTTTAATGGTTTTTTTTTTTGTGTAATAAAAATTTCACAGTGGCTTACTAAGGAACTCCAAAGTTGTTAGCCCTAATCCCTTATTTAAATGAACCTTAACCAATTCCTCTAAAGTTTGTACTTGTTCGTGCTCGGAAGGAAGAGTGCTGGGAAGCAGAGTTGTGGAAGCAGTGTTTATGCTTGATCAGATCAAATGTCTGCTTCATCTTCTTCTTGCAAATGCTTGGGTTCGGGGTTTGAATAGAGTTGTGCCACTGTGAGCAGGTTGGGTCTAAAACCCACTTCCTTTTATGGTGAGAAAGCAGTCTTCCGCACTGCAAGAACCCCTAAGAACAAGGGCAGAAGATTTTGGGGATGCCCCAAGTTCAAGGTAAGTTTTATTGTGGTTTTTTTCTCGTTCATGAGGTTTTACTTGCATTTGCGTAATTTTGGGGATGACCCAAGTTCAACATTTGCGTTCACCAAATGTGTTTTGTTCTTGGACAGGGTGGGAGTGAGGATTGTGCTTCTGGATGCAACTTTTTTAAGTGGTGCAATGAGGATGTAATTCATGAAGAAAATGAAGGAAATGTGGTCAGTGTAGAAGAAAGTGGAAGAAAGAACGAAGTGGGTGGAAATTTTATGATGATGGAACAAATGATGATGAAGATGGAAGAGAGAGATGGGGAAAAACTGAAAATAACAATTTTACAGAAAACTGTAGTTAGTCTGGAAAATTGGTTGAAGTTGTTAACGGGGATGGTGGTTATTATATGTTTGTGTAATGTAATTGTGATATCAATGTTGTTGAAACTAGGTTGATGTGTTAGTGGAAGGTTGATTAATCTTAATGCAAGGTTGATTAATCTTAATGCAAGGTTGATTATTGTTAATGGAAGGTTAATTATTGTCTCTTTTATTTATAAAGGTGACTTGTTTCTGTTTAATACTGTTGTCATATTTCCTTTGCTAAGAAAAAATAAGTTAAAGAAAGTGCACAAGTAACAGCATACTTAATGGTCAATAACCATAATACAAGAATGATCAAACCAGACAACTTAGTGTTATAATAAACCTGATAACAAACATTGTCTTATAACACCAATTCAGATTGCAAAACCTGATAACTTAGACATCACCATCAACCTAACAAACCAGATAACATACTAATTAAATCACACTAAAAGATTTAAGACATTGTTCCTTCAAAATGCAGATTTCATCATTAAATATTATATGATAATTAAGACATGGTCTTCAAAATGTAAGGAAATAAGACTTCATTGATGAGAAGGTAGGACAGTAGACTCCTGAGTTGGTTGGTCAGTAGGGACATGTGTTGAAGTTGTTGTGACTTTTGTTTGTTGGTCAGCAGGTGTTGACAGATAGGCAAGTGTACCAAATCGTACAAGTAATATAAATGGTAAGACCAAGTATCGTTTTTCCCAAGAGACTCGTATGGCTTTCTCTTTCGTGTGAATTAAAATAATAAGACTTGAAAAATAAAATTTAATAAATTGGATTTGAGGATAAAAATATTAACATGCAAAATAAATGTTGATTCAATTGACAAGTGAAAACAATGGATGGATGTTGTTGGGTACTAACAATTTCATCTATTCCACTCTCTCTTACATACTACCCTTGATTATTAGACTGATTAAATTGTTATGCGACTTTCTTAGCCTCCCCTTAACCCGATCCCTCGGCGAAAAGGGCCTAATATCAATTACCGGCTTGCTATCCCTAGCCTCCCCTAGTAATTAATACCGCATTATAAACAGAAGTTAGCGCAATTGATC